>NW_010130458.1:35876-39250 GCF_000699245.1 Pterocles gutturalis | reverse complement strand
ATATAATATATAATATAATTTATTTTTTTTTTTCACAGAGAACACCTTAAACCACTGATGCATACAATAATTCTGTTAGGGAAAAAACAGATTGCTGTAACCTAGAGATTTCCCAATTTATGTCATTAAACCTGTGAAAACAGAGAGAACAGCTTATTCTTCATGTTCCAGACCATCCTCCCTATGAAATGTATCTCGAAGTCTGCTTAAATTAAATGTGACTAAAGAATGTATCCATTTCTCTCTATGAAGTTTTTAGCTATATCATAAACAAGCTAGCTCACTGGAGATACGATGAAGTACAAACAATCAGGAAGGCATCCAGCTACATGATAGGAATAGGTCCAGAAAAACTCCAGCTGTTTATGCAAATACTGATACTGAGTGGCTGGCACTTTATCAAGGACCAGAGGATCAGTGGCATATTTGTGTACTCTTTTAATGTGTAATGGATGTTTACCACATCAAACAGGGAAAATCAACAAAAAATCCCATCAACATTTAAAGGATTTGCTGAACTGGGACGTTGAATACTGCCTCATCTACTATTATTCAATTAAACTTGCCCAGAGGTTATACTTTGCTATTGCTGTCTCACATCTCTTCAGAATTAAAGTATTTTCTTTTTCTCGAATAAACTTTTGAAAAGCAGCCACTTATGAGGTGCATGCTGCCAACAGACCTCCCATTCTGTTCTGTTTTTTCTTTAGTTTGGCATCTAGGTATTTTTCAGTGTATAATGTACGTTATGGTTTTATTGTTACCTCTGAAGAGAATTAGCTTTAAAATAAATTACAAGGATGAATTCTCAGTGCAAGTCTGTATCTACATAATTCAATCACTTTCCTAAGTTTCCTGTTGCAGAAGGAAGTGAATTTACCTGCACTTCAGAATATAAAAATACTGAACATGTAAGTATTAACTGTACTATTACTGGTTCAAAGGCCACAGATAAATACATCTCAATTTCCTAAAATACACAGGATACGGTCCATCTGAAAGCAATATTTCTCTGTGTGACATTTTGGAAACCAAGGATTTTTGCATTTCCTAGTATTATATTCTGTATCCTCTCCTCCTCTTTTTTAAAGAGTTTTGGGTATAACTTTCAGTAGTAACCAGACATAGTATTGTTTTCCTTGGGTGAATGAGTGGAGTAATAGCAAAAGTTATCGAAGTTACCAACTGGTTTATGTAATGGAAGAAAGCTTTCAAAACATAAAATATATAACTTGCTTCATCCAACGCAATAAAAGAATATTTCAAAAATATACATTTTCTTAACAAACATGTTTCACCCAGTCATAATTTGTATTGATCTTATCACACACAGTTAAAAAAACCACCTGCAATATTTGAATACCCCTTTACATAGCAGGTAACTAGAATCATGTTTGTTTTACAAATCTGTTAGAAGTTGGTACACATAATTTTTATACTTTTGAAGGAAAATAATTAATATATTAGATATTTTAGCATGTTTGTTCACATCTGTTGCATATGGGGATGTTAAGAGGTTAACTGTTGAGAATTTCTCCTGCATTGGGCATGCCCAAACGCTAAGAAGCAATTGTTGGAAATGTTAACGTCAACTGATTAAATATATTTTTCCAAATATTTGTAGCTGGTTTTATGTATATGTATAACTTCTACCTATGTATGAAATCACAGTACATGGTAGTACGTGTATAATCTTGTAATCACACAATATTATTAAGGAATGCAGCTGCAAGTATTTTCACCACATGGTTATCATGTGTGATTATAGTTCTAAAAATAAAGACAATAAAAAGACCCTCAATTCTTTAGTCACATTTTAAATGAAATATATTTCATTGTGGCTTAAGAGCCGTGTAATAATAAGAATATTGATATGCTTCTTAATATTTAATAAGCATTTTGGGCTAATCAGGTTTATCAGGCTGTGTTTCTCTTAGAAAATCCAACATAAAGGCAAATATATTGCACATTAAAAAACCAAAATAGTTCCCCATTATTATAAAATCAATGTTTCCTTACATTTTTGGAAAAATTGAACTTTTGCACTGAATGAAAATGTAATGTTCTTCTAGGTGTCTCAGCTGTGCCTTGCCATAGATATTCCCCAGTAGCAAACACTACTGACTAACTCTCAAATAAGAAATTACAAATGATTCTGCTTTCATTTAAAGCCATACTGCGCCACGAGAAGTGTTCAGGCAGATGCCACTCTTTTGCTGTAGAGACAAGCAGGTACAAGCGATTTTATTTGCTGTAGAAATGAGGATCTGATTTTCCTTTCAGACATCTTCTTCCTGTTCTTGCCTGGGATGTATACCAAGATAGGCATTCAGATCAGTTACTCACCATGAAATTTCATCACAGACTTTTGGGAACATGTTTACATTAAATATACTGACCAAGATTAGGTGTCTAAAAACTGATGAATTTGAAAAGGCTTTGGCATTTTTAAAAACTTGGACACTAAAATATTATCTAGGTTTTCGAGTCAATTGAAAAAATAGAATTAAAATGCAGCTATTACTCATTCATCTGTTATAGTTAGGCCTCTGTTTTTCACCGAGATTAACATCGAGTACAATACAGCATTGTTTTTACCTGGTAGAAACACAAGGAATAAAGCCAGAACAATTTCTTTTTCATGTCAGTTTAAGACAACCTTGAGTGGCCTTGTACATGATCAAAATCAAGCTTGTAATGTGTTTTTCATCTTCCAGAAGAACCTGACAGCATTTGCTTTTAAAGTTTCATTTTCCAAGAGAGAAAGATATTGTAAACAAAGTGATCATGTTTAGTTGGAAGGAGGGGAGAGGCTTGCTGTTGTTTTATTTGGGTTTTCTGTGTGTTTATTTTTCAAACTTTGATTTATTCACTTTTCAGTAGTTTCCTGGTACATTATAGGGGTCTGGAAATGACCAAGAGACATGGAAATTGTCATTAGTTGCTAGTCAGTTTTCTTACAAGTTGCTGTGGAGGCTTCTGGCTTTCTCATGATACCATGTCTTACAGACTTCAGGTTCGATTTAAGTAGGTAGCAATGGAAAGGACAAAGTTTTGATGACAATGGAGGATGGTTACAAGATTTCATTCACATTTGTTCATTATTTGAATACTGCCATATGGCACGCTGCTGACTTCAGCTCTCAGAGGGAAAGAACTATTCTTCAACACTGTGATGGGTTAGCCCTTGGCTGGGGGCCAAACCACACACACCCGCTCACATAATTCCTGCCCCTATCCGAGGATAGGGGAGAGAATTAAAGGGGTAAATGTAAAAAAGGACTCTTAGGTTGAGGTAAGGACAATTTAATAACTACAATAATATTGAAAATAATACTATATACAAATATACGAATAAGTGATACACAGTGATA
>NW_010130458.1:446-35795 GCF_000699245.1 Pterocles gutturalis | reverse complement strand
TCACCCACCCGATGATAAAGACTCAGCCTGTTCCCGACCAACAATCCCGGAAGCAGGGAGAGTCCCAAAACCACACTCACAATTCCCCCAGGCGGGGGGTGCACCACTCCCAGAGGCACTCACAGAATGGACATAGCAGTCCGAGCGTTCCAGACCGAGATCTGGCCGGGGTGGGGGTGGGGGGAAGCGACCACCTGGCCCCGGCTAATGATCCCAGAGCGGGAGGGTCCCAAAACTCACGTAACGGAGATAACAGTCCGAGTGTCGCAGACCGAGAGCCGACCGGGGTGGGGCGGAGCGGGGAAAGGCCTTGGGAGAGCGATCCAGAGCCAGAAGAGACTGAAACCGAAAGGGCCTCGGAACCAAAAGCGGCGATCTTCTGGAAGGGTCCTCACTTATATACTGGGCATGACGTGTATGTTATGGAACAGACTATTGGCTATTCTGACTTTCAGTCTTAACCTAAGAGTAAATCCTAGGCTAGCAACTGGCTGTGCCTCTTCGCTCGTCTGCTGACCTTGGCAGCAGCACAAAACATCGGTTCTTATCAGCTCCTTCTGAGCACAAATCCAAAACACAGCCTCTTGCTAGCTATTATGAAGAAAGTTAACTCTGTCTCTGCTTAACCCAGGACAAACATTGTGCTTAGCACCACCATGTCTTTAATTATTGACTGAGGTATGTCTAAATATTTGTACGAAGGAATAAAAATAAGCATTTGCCTTGAGACACTCCTATAACACAAAGAAAAATTTCATTAGTTGCTATAATAATAATTACTATAATAATGTTCTCAGGAAGGGAAAAACACTTCAGTATGTGAAAGAATGAATGAAAGAATTTGCACACTACTGAAACATTTCTCCTTTTTATTCCCACTCACTACTATACAATCACGGTGTGGGGGACAAACTTGTGAAGTCTGGAACTTGTATTCATTTAATACATACCTGAATATTTTTAGCAGGATACAATTACGTAAAAACATGTATATGGAGAATTTCTAAGTTCTTCTTGGCTCCTTCTCAAGAAACGACTATTTTTTACAATCTTAGTAAACTACCTTTGCTCTTTCAAGGCCTCCAGAAAGAGGTTGGCTTATCTTCCTGACTTTTTGATTTCAGGGATGGCTAGCTATGGATTCAAGTTTAGTATGTAAAAAAAAATAATCTCTTAATGTTTTCACCTCCCAACCCCACTCTACTACCTCATGCTCTGATTGTGTAAAGCAGTAATCTCTCAGACCTGCAATCAGGCTACCATCTTCTGGTCAGAATTTTCATTGATGTCTGACATCCAGGCTACACCCTATTCATGATATCCCTGCAATACAGTCTTTCTTATCTGTTCCACAGTAAAACCTGTGGCCTAAGCTTTTATTCTTTTGTATAGCATTTAGCATGTGCAATTCACCTATTCCTGAAAGAGAATAGTTACTCCACAATTATTATACCATCAGATTAATACATTTTCTAAAAGGTTTTGTTTATTTGTTTGTTTTAAATTACTATCACAACTATCCTTTAAAAATCTGACCCTGTTAGCGAAGGCTTTGAGTTCCTCAAAAATTGGAAATTCTTACTTGAATGTTAAAAACCTGGACCAACAAATACTATGCTTCATTACAACATAGTGCTACCAACATAGTAAGGTTGAATGCTCACATTAGGTAACTCTTTAGTTGTCACCTGATTTGAAGGTTGAAAACAAGGATGTAGAAATAGCAGTGACATGGAATGCTCAGAAAAAGCAGTAATTAAACACATATAGAACTTGGAGCTGAGCTCACTTGATTTAGAAGCACACATGCCAGTTTTGATACTCTATTGTGTAAGATTAATCCTTTAGGAGTTGAATAGATAAAATTCAACAAAAATAAAAAATAACAAGTCTTACGCTAAAAATGAGCTTCTCTGTCCTAACCCTTCTTTCCTTCTCCCAGTGTAACACTTAAATTTAAAAAAAAAAAAATAGTATTAATTTATGAAGATACCCATTTCCTTATGCTCTGTTTTTACCAGATCAGTACAAAGAATATCAATAAAATAGCTATGTTAATAGGAAGACGTTTTTGCCCAATGTTAGTGGAGATAAATGTAGAAGTGAAAAGTCTTACATTCACCCATCCTGGATTGTGAATGAGAAATTTTGTGTGTTTCAGAAAAACTTCTCTTTAAAATTATTGTTTCCATTGAAGTAAAAAGGGAACTGGAACAACTTGTTCTTGTTTATGGACCTTCCTAATCTTTCTATATGCTGACTTCATTTGAAGCTTGTTGACCCAAAAGAATCCTAGGTCACGGCTCAGTGTTTTGAGAGAAGTTAATCACGCCAGAGGAACAATCTGTCTTTTTATTGTTTGTTTGGTTTGCATTCTTTTTATTATTTATAGAGGTACTGAGTGTTGTTTGAAGGTGAGGAAGTGACACGATTTGTTTTGTTTAACTTCAATTCCCATTTATTGTTTCCTTTGTATGAATAAGGTTGATACTGTATATTAAGGACTTTAGACCAGTGCAATCTATAGCACACTTTCAACACAGAATTTTTCAAAGACCTAGTGGAAGTGAGTGCCTCATGTGTTAATGACCTCAGATATTTATGACTTTTCTGTCTTATTTTTCCACTCTTGTAAACTTATAATTGCAAGAAGTTCAAACTACATTTCCAAGGATACAATATTTTGGCATTAGCAACTGAAACCCATTACTGGCTCAAATAAATATTTAAAGGTTAACCATGGCTAGGAATTTCAAATCATGATTAGATTAAACCTGTTACACTTCTGGCACACCATTGAATGACATGTTTCTATTTAGTAGTTTGTATTGAAGCAACAGAATGGCTTGACCTTTCAATAGGTAAGATATCGACCTGTGATGGGGCTCCACATAAGCCTTGTGAACTGCCTAAGTTCTATTTAAGTCTTCAAATAAGATTTCTGTCCCTGTCCCATGAGATACATTTCATTCTTACAGAATATATAGAAAGTTTCTCTTTAGTCCTCTGGAACTGAAGGACGTAACAAAAGAACAAGGATCAGAGTTCCTAACATTACCCTCTTTGCTTGTTTGATTTTGATTTATTTAAAACAGGATGCTATTTCTTCTCTGAATATAAGTGAGATAGTAATTAATGAAAATAGTGTTTGTTTCTCTTCCTCTAACTAAACATTGTAAGATGTTTTTAGACCACTTTTAATTGGTAATCTCCACTTTTGTTGTGTTCTTATGCCTTGTCATCCTGCAAAGCTGCAGGAAAACGACACTGCTTTCCTCCTCTTAAAAACAATTATATTCTGACAGTGACATCTATACACTGCTTATGCAATTTTGTGTAAGAGCACGTATGTATGCTTTCCTCAGTTTGAAACAAAATGCTCATTCATATGTTTGTAAAGGAACTACATAAATGTGAAATACCGATTTTTAAAAAAATTGTTTAGAAATCCTAGTTAAGAAGAGAAAAAGGACTCAAGATCCATTTTTTTCTTTCCAAGTAGATAATTTCCACACTCTTCATCAAGATGGGGCATGAAACTCTTCTTCAACAGTTTAGGGCAAAGCAGGGGTTTGATACTCCCTAATGTCTCCTCCTCAGAAAGGAGAGGCACAGACATTTTGCAGAGAATTTTCTTCTTTCCTTCTCCTCCCATTCTTCCACAGTGAAGCAATGAGGATTTCCCTTTCCATGTTGCCTCCTTTCTCATGAATACATACAACCAACTGTGAACTGCTCTTTCTCATTCTTTCTTGTATTCCTTTTCCATATGTTAGCCCTGTTAGTGATCAAGCACAGGCAGAGTCTTAGAAGAGACTTCTAAATTCATGAAGAACAAGAGGGTGATTGGAGCAGCCAGTATGGGTGTACCCAAGGACCACTCCACTCTGACCACCTCTATTGCTATCTACGCTGAATGACTGGTACTGCAGAGAAGGGGAAGGCAATGGATACGGTACACCTTAACTTCAGCAAGGTCTTTGACACCCCTTCTTGCAGTTTATCACCAAATTAGTGGAAGTTCACAGACAACACCAAATTGAGAGGAACAGTCAATATGTTGTACCTCGGGGCTGCTCTTCAGAGGAATTTGGGCTGACTGGAGAAATAGAGTGACAGACACATCATGAAGTTCAATAAAAGGAAACGCAAAGTCCTGCATCTAAGATGAAATAACCCCATGCAACAGTACAAGCTGGGGACTGACCATACAGGAAGAAACTCTGCAGAAAGGGACCTAGGGATCTGGCTTGACAACAAGCCGAACATGAGTCAGCAGTATGCCCTTGCAGCAGAGAAGGCCAACCACATCCTGGGCTGTATTAGCGAGAGTATAGCCAACAAGTCCAGGGAAATGTTCCTTCCTCTCTATTCAGCATTTGTGAGAACATATGTGTAGCACTGTGTCTGATGTTGGGCTCTCCAGTAAAATAAGGTTATTAATATACAGAAAGAGTCAAAAGGATGGCCACCAAGATGGTCAAGCACTGTAGCACTGTATGTATGGGACAACACTGAGGGAACTGGATCAGTTCAGTCTGGAGAGTAAAAGGCTCAGGGTATACTTTATTGCTGCCTACTAACACTTAACCAGAGAATACAGTGAAGACTGAGTCAGACTCTTCCCAGAGGCACACAGCAACAGGCCGAGAAGCAAGCAATCTGGTGCAGGTAAAGGATTTTTCTTGTAGCAGAAGTGTGTTCAAATACTCTAAGAGCTTGCTTAGAAAAGCTGTGGAGTCTCCACCTTTGGAGGTATTCAGGACTTGATTGAGCATGGCACTGTGAGTAGCTTGATCTGCTTAAACCTTCTTTGAGTAGGAGATTGGACTAGATGACCTCCAAACTTTCCTTCCAAACTAAATTATTCCATGATATTGTATTTGTTCCATTTATTCCTATCAGAAAACAGCTCACAATGGAGATTATATGCTTGGAAACCTGCAGAATGTAAATGAAAAGCGTGTAAGAACAGACTTGTAGCATTTCCCTGGCCACACCACTTAGAAAAAGAAAAAAAAAAAAATCAGTAGAATTTTCATGTTCCAGCAGTTTTGGTTGAAAGAAAGTCTAGGCTTCAGATCAAAGTCTGCAAAAGGGTGAGGAATTTTCCAACCAAACCAAATACATGACTGCATTCCTATTATACTTTTTTTTTATAGAACAATCAGGCAAATGCTTCAGATTTTTTTTTTTAATTATTTTTTTTTTAGGATGGATGTTGCTAAATAAACCCACCTATTCTTCACAAAGATACAACCCATTTCCATATAGGTACCTATGGTTTGTGTTTATTTACAAGCTTATGGTTTGCTTTTTTTTTAAGGGACTATTTTCAATAAAAATGTAGATGTGCTTTTATTGCTGTCATAGATCTTTAGAAACATGTTTTCATAAACAAGTGTTGCAAGAAGGCTATTGGGTGTACCGAATACACATCAGAACAGAAAATGCTTTCCAGGAAATTAACATACTGTGGTACAGAAGGAAAGAAGGGAACTAACTGCTTCAGTGATACCCAGAGCAGCAGGCTATAACAACAGTAGCAGTATCAGCAGCAAAAAAATGTTTGTTTGTTTTTTTTTCTCTCCACTGTTTATAAATGAGATTGAGCATATGGATACGTAATTAAGGTTATTTCATTAGATCAGACGAGAGTTCTCCAAACAATCATGAGAAGGGTTTTCCATGCATAATGGTTTGTATAGTCTTTTTAAAACACCCATTAATACATTAAAAAGCACAGATTCATCCTGAAAGAAAATAGTCTTGCACCTGCAGATTTTGCAGAGGCTTTTTCTTTTTATCATCAGAATGACTTTTATAATTTAATATACAGCTGCATTATATAATGTATATTCCTGTTCTGTCTTATTCTCTTCTGTTCTTATTACCTCAATTTCTGAACAACCTACTCTTTACCACCTTCTAGCTGTTGATCTAATTGAGGTGATTCCCTTTCAGTTGAGGTGCTCCAAGAAGCCAGTTTCCTTTTAGTTCACATATGCAAAACAGCCTGTCCAATTTTCCCTTTCCTATCCAGCTTTCAGGTCACATCCTCTTTCCTAACCAGACCCTTCTAAACCATCCTCCTAACCTTTTTTGTTAGTCTTCCAGGTCCCCAGTTTAACCAGTTCCAACCTTCCTCCCTAGTTTACAGTCATTACCCTTCTCAAAAATAACTCTTCTTCTCCCCATTTCTTGTTATTTTTCACCTCTAGTTTCTCTTCCCAGCTATCTCAGCAGATTCTGAAGCCAAAACACTTCCAAGGCTAAAGTGGCAAATAAATAAAAAAAGAAGATATAAATTTTTAAAAGAAGGTAATATACATGCAATACGGTAAGTGGAATAGTTGGAAAGGGAACTCAGTAATGTGAATTTTATTTAAAGTACACATATTTCTAAAATGTGGACATTCTGCAACCATTCAAAATGAATTAATTGCATGGATTAACCTTAAAGAATTAAATAGCAAGGAGAAAATTAATACAAAATACTAACATAGTAGAAGATATAGATGAGAGGAATACTAAAGGCACAAGAAGTTATTTTTGTTTTAACTTAATTGCTAAAATATAGCTAAAAACTATATATGCATATAAAATATTCCCTAAAACTCTGGCAAATTATAGAGGAGTACCAGGATATTAAATCAATCTTTATATCAATTTGTCCTTAGGACCCAGTGTTACTTTTTATTCTGACAGCTTGCCATTCAGCTCACTGCTGGAACTAAGATTTATTCTTTGACAGGCCATGTTGCAGTTGATGTTTTCAGACATATTCTGCAGGAGCGTCTAGATTCCTGTTCCAAAGAAACAGACATTTTTAACCATTGAAACATAATGTGAAATGCTAGTTTATATAAACAGTATTTCACTTTCAGATGTCTGATTATATAAAGATACCAAAGAGATTAATCCTTCTGCACTTGAAGGAAGAAATTAAATTATTTTTTCCAAAGTTACAAAGTTAACCTCATTGTGAAATTAATGCTGGTTCCACTAAAGTTTGACTATCAATTGCAGCCTCAATCCACAGCATATAAATACAGACTACAGCTAAACTTTTACATTGTCTTAGAAAAGGTCACAGTTTTAATGTTCACGGCATGTTTTCCAAAAGCTCTTCAAACTTAATGCCGCACATTACGTGTTTAACCTGTATCTTTCAGTATCTAAATATACTTATGATTTTTGGCCTGAAACTTGCTATTGTTGCTTTCTGTGCTTCAACTTCTGTGTCTCAAGTCCTGTTAAGTCAAGTATTCATCCCTCCTCCCACATACCTTCCTCCTCCTTGTTTTATAGCATTTATACTACACAGACTCTGGCTTGCCTGGTGGAAGAGCTCTGAGCCTGGCTGCTTCTGCACCGTGGCTATGCAGGATATATGGCAATATGTAGGGCACCACCTCAGTGGCATTGTTACTCACATTTAATTTAGGATGTGATTGTTGGAGAGTAGCTGCTTTGATTATGTAGGGATAACAAATGATGATTAAGAGGTAACAATTAATTATGAAGCATGCTGTCAACGAATGTCAGTCCAGCAAAGTTTCATCTTAAACAGTAAAAATGGCATGATTTATTACTTTTCTGAACACTCCCAACATGGCCCCCTCTTCCTCCTCAAAAAATATACAGTTATGCCTATAAACAGTCGGTCACAGCAATTGTGTAGGATGCCACTGTTGCAAGTTCAGTTAGAACTAACGTAACAAATATGTACTCTCTGTGTAGATTAGGATGACTGTCCTTGGGATTGTTGAGAAAAACTTTTTAATCATTTGAGGATTGTTAGATTTACCCTTGAAGATGGGAACGTATATATTTTCTAGAGTAGTCAGCCAAGTTAGTAACTAGCACCATCTGAAAGTAATCTATTGTCATTTTAATATTATAATACTAAAAACTACACTTCTAAGTGTCTGGAAGACCCTCACTCACCAAGCACGTGTAGCAAATTTAAGGAACACTGTATTTTTAAATCAAAGTGAGAAAAGAACTAACCAACTGCAGTTAAGAAGAGATAAAAAATAAACAACTGTAGTTAGAAAGATGTGGCAAAGTAGAGGGAAGTAACATTTTGAACTGTATAAATGCACAATGTGAATGAAATGGGGTGTTCTAGCTTTGTGAACTGACCACCTAGCACCACACATTGTGCAATATCGAAATAAAAACAATATCTCAGCTGCGTGTGTATCGGCTTATTGCATACCAGGCAACAAACTCTGTTTCTGAGACAACGCCACTGCAAAGCCAGAAAAATTTAAGGAGAAACACAGACATAATGCATTTTAGTTTCAGTATCGAGGTAATGATCGCCCCATGCAAAATAAGACTTCTGCAGCATGACTGGAGGAGTCCACACCTCAGAACCTACCTCAATCATCTCTGCTGGGAGGCACCCAACTCCCAGTCGAGGCAGAGTCTACATTTTCTGTCTGAGGCTGGAGTCAGCAGTTTTCCCAGGCTTCTTACTTCAGAGACGGGGACCTGATTATCAGTTACCCCAAACCCAACAAATCTCAAAGCTCTGGAATCTCTGGGAGCTCCAATAACCAAGTGCACAGGAAAGAAATAAAACAAAAATCTAGCAATTGCTTTCTTAGGTAAAAAAAATTAAATATGCAGTCCCTCTCCATGAAACTATTTTTGCTTGAATACCTGGCATTTTCAGTTAAACACTGCTTCATCATGAATTAAAATAATTTTAATAACATTTCTTCGTCTCCTGTTTCCTTCAAAATAAAATCAACAATATAAAGTAAAAATCAGTAGTAATGCCATTTAGCTTAATAGAGTTTCACCAAATTAATAAACACAGACAAGAAAATAAAGTTTCCCTATTAATTTCACTTCTGCAAAGTCTAAGGTACATACAGCATGCCTAACTTTACACATTTATGACCAACTTTAATGGCTTTCTCAGATGATTTGCAGTAACTTTGGAGTGGCGGAAAATGGGCTTTGTTGAAATATTACTTTCCGTCATGATTTAGTTATATCTTTGCTCTAAAAAACCTCACCACTTACTGTAAAACAATTATTAATTTTATCATGAAGTTTCACACTTCCTTATGGTGTAGAGGAATGAACAAGTGGTTCTGATGCCCTCCTTGTTACTCTGGAAGCTCATAATAGAGCAGGGCAGGGTTAGATCTGGCAGTTCATCGAGAGAACTGAGATTACCTAATCTTTCAGAGGATTGTTAATACACTGAGTGGTACCCATGTTATCAATTTGGAACATTTAATTTTGGATGCATCTACGTGATACATTTTCCACAGTGGCAAAACTGGCTGAAGAAATTTGTACTTTTTCTGCATGTATTAGTTTCACACATAGTCTACCAGTTGTGCCAACATATTTGTGGGTATGGTTGATTATATGAACTAGGTCACTGAAGTGAATTATGTAGAAGAATAATAAGGACAAATTATTTTAGATCAATTTCTACTTTTCATTTACTCCAGTAATTTGGGTTATTACATGGTTTCACGAACAGTTGTCACTGTACAACTATATGGGAGGAAAGGCAAAATGCAATTCAGAAGCAGGATAGGATCTGAAGTATTTTAAGCTGTCTGTCAAAAAAAAAAGTGTAATGCTACTTTTCAACATACTTTAGATGACTGGGGAGAAAACTGTTATGCAATTATGGGAAAGGAACAGGGAATCAGAGTGCCAAAAATACTTCCCTGAACAAATAAGAATCAAATCATTACTCTAGAATTATTTACAACTTCACAAAGCATGGTATAAAAGAGAAATGAATACTACAGGATAGAAATGCAAGAACTTAAAAGGAAATTTTCAGGATATTTTACCATTCCAGCTACATGTGGTACTTTTTGTTATTGCCTTTGAAAGGATGAGATGTTGAACTTCTTAATTTGTGTAGTTTCGGAGATCAGTTGATTAGTTCACTTAAGATATTCTGATTTTATGAAACCACCAACTTTGACTAATTTATTCTCATTAAAAAACCCAAACCTGAAACATTCACAAATAAAAAAGAAACATTTTGAAATGTATTTGAAGTCAAACTTGAGAAAGATTGAACCTAAAAGATAAAGTTCAAAGTCTTCTTTACATTTCTTTCAAAATATATAAATAAACCAAATTTTGTCTTTGTGTCCCTTTTAGAGTTTTAAAAAAATCATGACATCTCAATTTTTCTGGAGACAGAAAAGTCTACTTTGACCAAACTTAATTCTGAAGGAAAGAAAATATGTGGTTTTGTAGTGTATTTTGACATGATTGATTGTATTTCTTCTTCTTTGTGTCAATTGTTATGTGTACAAATTGAAAATAATATCTTAGAAACTATTCCTTATAGTCAACTGGGTAAGTGCAGATTCCCACTGTTTTAAAGTAATTCCAAGAAATTTGCAGGGCAATACAAATATGCATGGAGCTCTGGTCATGCAAAACTAGTGGGAACCACTATAAGCTTCCTGTTTCAAAACCAGCAAAATGTTTTGTTTCATCCCCACAGTAGTGTAAAGTAAATGTTAATGGAAAACTTTTGTTATAGGGAAAAGAGCTGGCTTTGGTCTGGCTTATTCAAAGTAATAAGGTACTGAAATTAATCAAGCTGACAGTGTAAGTATCCTGTTTTACCATCTGAAGGAGTTATAGTAACACATTTTCTTTTTTACACCTGAAAAAGAGTGAAAACCTGTTTAGAAAAAATGAGTTCTCTCAACACATCATATAACTAGTATAGTTGTGGTTTTACTGTTCTAGTCTTTTCTAACTATAGCACATTATAATAACTAAAAAATGTAGGAATGTCAAAAGGCTGTTTTCTTAATCAGCTGCTGAACTAATGACAGCAAAACTTGTGGCTGCCCCTGAAAAGCAGAAGACATCTGGAGTCAGGTGAAATCTTGATTTTTACAATTCTGCTCTCTATATAGTTTTCATTCTGTCATTTCCAAACAGACTGCTAGTCTGGAAAAATGATATTTAATTTCACCACACAAGATTACATATTTACTGCATAGATTCTGGACAATATGAAGGTTTTGCTTTAGTAACTTTTTTTGTTGTTGTTAATGACCATTTCCTTTTCCTACACAAGTAATTCTAGAAAGATTCTTCATATCAGCACCAGATGACATGTCAGAGTCTCACAAGTCAGAGAACATCTCTGTCTCAGAGGTAGTACACTTATAATCATTCCTTCACTGTTCTGGGCAGCTGCACACTGACCTCATAGCCATCACCTGCTTCTGGGCTGTCAGACACAGTCCTTTGTAATGTAAAGCTACTTTGCATGCTGCTTTACCAAGAAGAAATGCCACTAACTGTGACAACAATCCTAATTAGTTGTTGAAATACCATTGCAAGGATCTGTCACCAGCGATTACTCATCTGTTTAATGGTTTCTTCAAATAAAAGCTCTGTTTCAGCTATTTAGAAAATGGCCAACATCATTATCGTTCCCCCAGGGGCTTATCTAAGCACTCTGAAGGATTACTGTCCAATTTTACTTTTAAGCAAGGTTGCAAAAGTCATGAAATAGACACTTTTAGGGAGAAAATAAAACATCTTCACAGCAAGAATTTCTGCCGCAGGAGGCTGGGAGCAGTTACATACATGCAGGCAAACTATAACACAGCAATTTTATGGAAAGGATAGAAAAAGAATGAGATTTTAAGAAAATGAGACCAATAGGGGATAAGAAGGAAAGGAGCAGATTCCAGGACTAGAAACAACACATTTTATTTCCAAAACTTCCTATCAGTATCACAAGCTAAAATTATACCACAAAGCAGAAGTGGCCTGTCTGAGTGTAGGCCAGGAGGGTAACTGTCTGCTGTAACAGACAAACCATAGAGTTTGAGTTATAAATAATTGCTAACAAATGGAAAAATAACAACTTAATTAAGATTAGATTAACTATGATTAGTTATACAAGATATTTTTGTTTGCAGCGTATCTATCGCCACCCTTCAATGCCTGAAAAACCTTGTCCAAACTGCTTAGAGAAACAAAAACTTAATCGCAGTCAAACAGACATTCCAGACCTCCTAAACGTTTCTGGAAAAGCTAATGTTTAGAGGAGGAACAAGGTACTAATTTCTCATCCATCTTTGAGACAGAAAGACAATTTAAATTACAACAAAAAAGAGCCTCAAATTTGTTACGGATGTGTCTCTATATTTAACTGAGAAACCCACTAGCATGGGTTTATGTATAGCAATTGATACTAAGTGATCAGGAGCAACTGTTTTAGAAGACGTCACATTAACAAATCCATATCAACAGATAAATAAAATCCTGACCAAATTATGGTTAAGCTGCCCATAGAACACATATTTGTATTAATATAGCTATTGACATAAGACAAAGGTTTCTATACCTTCTGGTTGCTTAAACATGAAGCTTCATGCAGTATACAATGAACACAATGATCTTGAAATCTCTAGATTCTTTTACTCAATTCTTTTTACTGAAATTATTTACTACTATAAAATATTTTGTTACTAGGAATGGAACTTTTATGAAGAGGAACACACAAAACTTTGCAGGAGGCAGACAATATATGAAGCCAAGCATAAGCTGCTAGCATTAGCAGGATCAGAACTATTCCACCAAAAATAATAGTTATATTCAAGAAAGTTCAAATATTTACTAATTTAAAAGTAAAAGATAATAGTAATTATCTGATAATAATAGTTTTAGTAGCTTTTAAAGGGTATTTAATTATTTAGAATTCTTTCCATAGCTTTGAATTATAAAAAACAAGTGTAAATTCACTTCCATTATGAATATTGTTAAATTTGACAAAGTTTGTTTCCTTTATTCATTATTTGTTGAAGTATTATTTGTAGTTTTATATTTCTGTTATTTTAAATTCATCTTATCAACTGTACAGATTGGGTGCATCCATAGGTAATTTTCTGCTCAGTTGTGACAGAAATTACCTCACAATTAGACAGATAAATGCAATAAAATTCATCATGGAAAAAAATTAATCAGGGGGAAAAAAAATATATAGGGGTCAACTGGTGGGGGGGGGGGGGGAAATATATTTGTTTTATATAAAAGTTTATTTCTCACAAGTGATACATACATATTCCCTATTAGCATCCTTGAGATTTATATAGCAAAATGGGAAAACTGACTCCTAAATTTATGTAATTCTATTCATACTTCCCTATGAATTGTGCACAACATATTTATTTTGGCAGACTTCTCACTCTGGTCCTTTTCTCCACTCCTCCTTATTCTTTGTAATTCCCAAATCCTTACCATCTGTTTCCAGTTCCTGCCTTTACCTGTCTGATCTTTCACCTGGTTTTCACGTTGTCCATCTCTGTCACTCTCTCTCCTAGCTCATACTACCTGCCTGAAGTAACCTTCCTGACCTCTCCAAGTCAGCTTTCCTTTCCTCCCCACCTCCATGGTGGTTCTCAGCCCCCTTCCCTAACTTATCTTTGTCTCTTGCACACAGAACTTCCAGCTTCCCTGTCTTCTTCTGGTCTCCATCCTCAAACACTGTTCCTCAAGTGACCTCTTTAGCCACCCTCCAGTTCTTAGTCCTTCTAAAATCTTAACTGGAGCTTTCTAACCATCACAGCATATAGGTATGAGCAAAGAGATCATAGAAGACACAAGGTTTCTTATGTAACTTAAGTCTGGCCTGTAGCACACAAGCATTGGAGTTGCAGGGCAAGTCGTTGCCACCAGGATTCATTCCTGCAGCAGCAAATGTGCAATGCTACCCGAGTTTCGCAGTCCAATAAACCCTCTAAGCAGCACATATAAACTGAGGGTTTGATCAGAGCTGGAAAAGCACAGCCCTGAGAATCCTTGTTCCCTTTAAGGATTTTAGGCCCTCTCTCAAAGCAGGGAAGTTGCACAACTTTGCAAACAACAACTTACCCACATTTAAATTAGAAAAAGACTAAATAATGTATTTTCCCCATAGTCCCATTTTTGGAATGAGCTGTACTATTCTGGTTGAAATGTTTTGCCTGAATTTTCTGTAGTTGTTAAGGAATATTTGAACGTATCCTAAAGGACTATCTGAGGAACAGTGAGAAAACCTAGAAAAGGGCTACCTCCTATTCCCATGTCATTGCTTAACTTCTTTTCTGAAAGTTGACATATAGGAATATATATCATTATGATAGCTGATCATGAAATAAACAGACAAAAACATACAGTAAAATAAACTTTCAAGTTAATTCTAGCTGCTTTCCTGCATGCCTTTAAAGAGCTGGGAGATTTAAAGACAATCTATCCAGCCACCGATATCTGATACTAGCAAAGAGCTCTCCAGTCCCAGGCATGCAGGATGAAAAATAGATATTGACAAAGCAGCAGATACCAGCTGAGGAACTGCTGAGGACTGTTATCACGTAAGCCTACTGTCAAGAGCAATTGAAATGTTCTTTTCCAACTGTCTAGTATATCACTGGTATCAACCCCTGCAAATTTATTTTGTCTGGTAGTAGTACACAGTATGTGAAAACATCCGTTCCTGCAACAGTATCATTACACGAGAAGGATGGAAATATTCTTAGAACAACATTCCAGTATTATTGGTTCGAAGACGGTGATTTATTAACTTGGTTTCTTACAGCAACATTATTCTTTAATAATATTTTTAAGACTGAATCAGGGTTCTCCAGTACAATGACCTAGCAGCACAGTGCCTACTACACAATATTCAGTAAATTCCGATCCACGGGAGGTCCTAAGGGGTTGTTAGGATCAAGTCTGATGAGAACAGTGCTCTAACCCAAATAATTCATTGGATGATATGTGTCATATTTGACCTGTATTTGTTTGTGATTCTCACACTCCCAAATCCATGTCTTTACACAGACCAAACAGAACATTTTGGCAAATAGGTTAAAATATCTTTTTCTGTAGTGTTCTCTCCTTCTCCTTTAATTACAGACAGTTCGTGTAGCTCTCTTCTGTGGAAGATTATGAATTATTAATTTATTTATTACAAAATACCCCTCTTTTCAAGGAAAACTGTCCAATATAAATTATTTATTCATATAAGTTCTGTGGATAATTTCTTATGAAACATGCTCAAAGAGGTGGTGAAGGGAAACAAAACTTGATTTTTTTAAAAGAAGCTGTGAAGGATAAGGTAGTATAAAATAAAAAGAAACATCTACTCTTACCCAGAGATCTCAATCAGCAAGTAAAACCAGGAGAGACTTTTGCAGAGTTGAGATGCCATACAGGAGGTTCTGATCAGATTGGCATGGAGTGAAGTATATAAGGATCACATCAGAGACTTAAAACTAAATGTGAACTGGCAGGTAGCAGGTTCTTTTCTTAATAGCTGCTTGCCTCTCATTTCAGAATACCTGAATCACACAATTTTTCAGTCTAGTTGTCAGAGCATGAAAAAGTTGAGACTTCTGAAGCAGAAGCCATCCATCAGGCAGGAATGAATGCTGGAGAATCTAGATTCTCTGTTTCATTTCAGTAACAGGTTATTTAAAAAAAAAAAAAAAAAAAAAAAAAAAAGGAGAAGGGACACCTTGGCATATAAAGCAAGGAGTATATAAAAAAAGTCATACAATTTAGCAAGCCTATGAGGAACAGTGCACCCAATGACAGCTACAACAAAAGAATAATCCTGTAATGTCTCTGACAGTTTATTTTCAGTTCATATGCTTAGGCAGTGCATACTGTTTATTTTCTAAGCAGCTTAGCAGATGGGTGGTAAGTAGGATGATAATTATAATTCAATATAAAATACATTTAAATAAAGTTGGGGGTCTGACTTAAGCCCTTCAAAGTCAAAATATATAAGTTAAGTTTCCAGCAACGTCCTTAGCTCAGCTGCTATTCTTATTTTCTAAATGTGGAACAGTCTCTTATCACAGGCTGCCACACCACTGGACAATGTAGAATTGGTATGAGGGAAGAATTAGTTCCAGCAGCTCCTGAAGAACAAGATTCTGCATCACAGGCAATTTGACACAACTTCTTACTGTCTGTTTTCCACATATTTTTTCACAGTTGAAACAAAGGTTTATGGTTTTGTTTATTTTTCTAATACCTATTCTTTCATAGCTACCTGATCCAACTAAAAAAATGTCTCAGTGGATTGGTATCCCAGCAAAATGCTATTATCTCTATTTAAGAGAGACAAGAAACAGAAGGATTATGTAGTTTGCTCAAGTTTAGCCCAAAAAAACTTAGTGCCACAATACAGCATTTTACCAGAGTCTCCTGAATTCCAGTTAAATCTTTCCAATAACTTTAAGCTTTTGGATGTTACAAAAAAAATTGTTTCAGGGAATACATATAGGAACGACCCACTATAAAATTTAGGGAAAGGTGAAAAGAACTTAATTCTGAAGATGAAATTGTGTTCCAGTTTATTATTAAATTTCCATTAAATGATAAGTGAGCAAGGCATGAAAGCACCTAGGCAAGTGCAGTATCATATTGCAGGTACAGAAGTTGGAAGGTAGTTCTCAGTGAACTTAATGAATTATGATACCGGGTTGAGTATCTGCCACAGCAAATATAAATTTAGGGATGAAAAGTCTCAGTCAGACATTCAAGGCTTACATCTGCAGACTGTTGTTTCTTACCCACTGACACAATAGGAAAAAGGGGGGCAAACCACAATTAATGCAGGTCTTTAGTATTTTTAATAGATTTTAAGTGTTTAACTAATTAAGGGCCAGAATGGCTCTAGGTACAGACCTCAGTTAGAAGGACGGGGGAAGGCTTGAAAGCGGGATGCAGAATATAGGCATGGGGGAAGACTGGATTTTGTCAGGTATATGTATAGTGGGCAGAATAAATTAATATTTCCAGGAACTTGGAGTACAAATAATAGTACTTAAAAAAGTCAATATCACATCCTCTGCCTCTCCACAGGATGAACATTCATGGAACATTCATTTAGGTAAGTTAATGGGAGATTTGATAAATGCATGGAAGAATAACTCATCTTAAACACAAGAAGGTATCTCAGGCTCAGGAAGCACTGGAGCTGCATGTTCTTAGCACTGAGAATGTACACGGATAAAATCTGTGTGCTTGCTTTGTTCTTAACCTGTGGGCTTCATTCTGAATCTACTGCTAGGCATGATACTGGTCTTATTTGATTTCTAATGCACTGCTTTTTGCAAGAACTAGAGGAATCAGAACAAAATTAGAAATACATGAAGAGAAATAACGAATTTCCTACTATGACCAATACTCTCAGATCTCATCCAAAGATCCTAAGTTTAAGGTGGGCACATGATTCAGGGGCGGGGGAGGGAAGGGAGGAGGAGTGTTTGTGGTTGTTTTTTTTTAAGAGCACACTAATTTTATTTTTTTTTTAACTGCTTCCATTTTTGTCTCCCTGAAACTTTTTTGTGGCAATACCTTAACTTACAAAGATCTGATATGTTATAAGTTCAAGATTCAGGTTACCATGTCACATCACGTATACAACATCCGTATATGAGACTGATATGAATTGTTAGTAAGAGCATCCTGGTTTCACCTGAGACAGAGTTAACTTTCTTCACAGTAGCTAGTAAGAGAGTATGTTTTGGATTTGTGCTGAGAAGGCTGATAACATACTGCTGTTTATAGTTGCTGCCAGGACAGTCAAGAACTTTTCAGCTTCTCTTCTGTGCCAGTGTCTGCAGGTGCAGGAGAAGCTGGGAGGGAGCACAGCCCCAATTACTAGCCTAGGATTCAACTTCAGGTTTAGGACTGAAACCCAAACTGGCCAGTGGTCTATTCCATATCATGCATGTCATGTCCAGTATATAGATAAGGATTTGTCCAGAAGCTTTTTCTTCTTACTCCAGGTTGTCTCCCTCTGGGATGCCCTTCTCCTAGGGTCATCTCAGTCTCTTGGACACTTGGGCTCTTGTCTTCCTTCCAGGATTCCAGTTTTGGGACTCTCCCTGTTCCAGGATCATTAGCAGGGAACGGGCTGAGCCTTGGTCACTGGGTGGTGAGCATTTTCACTGTGTATCATTTATTTGTAGATTTGTATATATTACAATTACCATCATTATTATTTCCAATATTATTGTAGTTTAATTAATAAATTATTCCTATCTTAACCTGTGAGTCTCCTTTCCTTTACCCCTTTAATTCTCTTCCCTATCCCTGGCAGGGGGGAGGCTGAGTGAGAGGCTGTGTTGTGCAAAACTACAACAAAGAGACACAAAATGCCTTTCAGCATGAATAAATTCTCTGTAAAGGAAGATTAGAAAATACAGTACTGCAAGCACCTCACTAGTATCCTACTGTTCTTGCAAGATCCACTCATATCAATAGACCTGCTACAGAGCCTATTGCTCAAACAATATAATGGATACCGTCAAAATACCTTCTTAAGCTCAACCAAGCTTCTTTGCACTCTGCAACAATATATTTCATCTAGTAAACTTAAACTAAAAGCAAATGGCATACAATTCTTCCCCTTTCCAGTATTACATTAGAAAATCCTTTAAATACTTGCAAGTTCAATTCCAGCAACTAAATTATGTTAAACCCAAATTGTTTTTCCCTGTTACAGTGTTGTTTCTCCAAGTGCATACAGAATTTTGTTTATTTGTTTACTTCCTATTTGTTTTCCCACGTTGTAGGACTGCACGAACTTACTGTTATAAGTGGACATGGTAGCAGTCTAACTGATGGAATTCTGCCTTCTCTGCTGGAGGCAATTCAATTTGTAAAATAAAAAGTATTTTACCTTACATTTCATATCCCTGAACTCAAGGTAAGTTTCAACAGTCTGCTTTCCCCAACAGCCAACACAAGAAACTCTTCTGTGAAGAGGCAAGAAGTTTCTGCATGGAGACTCCCATCAGACCTCACTGCTGCATGGTTTAGAAACTCGAGATTTTTGCAGAGATTCTTAATATCTAGCTAAATTTCACCTTTGAAATTATTACATCCCAATATTTTTACAGTTTTCTCATTCACAAGATCATTTGTTTGTGGAAAAGCAGGTCTTCCACCATACCATCAAAATTATGATTAACTGTCCTCATCATGGTAAAATACAAATGTTCAAGGTACTACTTTCACAAATTTCTTTTCAGAAGCATGTCTTTCCATCAGGTACATAGATTGAGATATACATATACTTCCTAAAGAGGGAATACTGGATGCCACAACAAAACCACCAGATAGCACAATAGCCTCCTCTAGTTATGCTGCTAAGTTGGAGGCTTTTTCTCTGTAATGTGTGATACTAACGAAAGAGTACAACCAACAGCAGTTACCAACTTTCTAACCAAGAACAGTTACTGACTTGCATGTATACTTTTCTGTGTTGAAACAGTCTCTGGGAGTCACACAGAGAAGTAAAAACATAAAATAAAGGAAAGATGGGGCAGGGAGGAAAGCCATAACAACATAGCCACTGATTTTAGTTTACTGATAAAAGCATCTGTTACTGAAGGAGTCATCTAATGAGAGTCATCTAACACTAATGAGACAGGAAACTTTGTTATATCTTGACTAGGAAAATAAAAACTCCAATGTTTATTACTTAAAATGTACCCAGGCTAATAAACCTTTCTACTCTGATCTTACTGCTTTGGACTCAGCATCAAAACTTTCACAGATGGCTGGATCATATTCAGTAAGTGATTCAAAATATTATATATACCTCGTGGATGCACAGCTACCTGCTTCTAACACTTACCCTGTTAATTGACAGGTCGATCTATCGGTTTCTCTTTGTGACAAAATTCAATTTTACAATACCTCTATCATCTTATTGTTATCTTAATAAAGGCTAAAAAGATCAAATTGAAGAAGATCAATTAATGAATTGATGAAAACACAAATCAATCACCAGGACAGAGCCATAGGTTACCAACAAAAAAGAAACAATATACCAATTCAACCTGACTGATGTTTTGACAGTTATTTTACACCTTTTTTCTTAATAAAAACCACAACAGATAAATATATTCCCTTCATTAATCAAAATTTTACAAAGTTTCTGCCATTTTCTCATGTGTCTTGGAATAAAACTTTCCAGAAGCTCATTAAGGTCTTAAGACATCTTCAGTAGCCAGACCTTGGAACAGAACACATTTTTACTGGGCATCAACAGAACCTTATCTGTCTCTTCTGCGCTGTGACAGCAGAATGGTATCGTTTTAATGCTGCCTTTGCACAGAAAAGAATAAGAAAGAGAAGATCAGTGAAACATACGCTGAAATTAAGTTTCATATTAGTGTATCTAACATATACTCCCTCCTAAAACATATATGAACATTTGCAATGAACACGAGAAGATATTTAACACCATGTGGAAACTGAATATAATTAACTTGACTGCTTCCTGATAGACTATTTGGCATACACTACTGGTAGCAATCAAATTAGGTTAACAGCAAGCTCCCACAGGGAGCACATTGACAGTAACAGCACATACAGATATGACATGACCTCTTCAGAATAAACTCCAGAGAACGCATGAAATTGACTTAAAACAGAAAGACATCAATACACATCCATTTGACTTCCCTGAATAAACACGATGTGGATTTTAAGGAAAGTATTCCCTGTCAGAGTTCAGTATTCTCTGATCAGGTCCTTTTAAGATACTCCACATGAAGAGGGTTTAATGCTTAATATCAAATTTACTCATTTGTAGACACTTTATGTCACAAGGGATTTTGATTCAGCAGAGCAATACAGCAGTGTCCTGAAATTACAATACAGCTGCTCTTAAGAGAATACAGAAATTGTATATATGTTATATATATAGAATGTAGACTTTTTTTCTTTTTTTTTTTTCTTTTTTTTTTTCCACAGATCTCTTCTGTCTTGTCAAACAGCTATGTCACTTTAGCAGGTCGGGTTTCAAGGAACTCTTGTCTTCTTGTCTACCAATATAGCTGCTGCATTTAAAAGTTGCTCACCTGTATCATCCTGCTTGCTCTGGAGGTAACCTTTTGCATTCAGGCAGTATAATGCACTGCAGGCATAGCAAGGCTAGGGCTGCACAGCACAGAGAACAAGCTTGAACACTGGGAATCCTAAGAGTCTGCAGGCCAGCCACTACAATACAGCACACTGACACTAGGCAAACCTCAGCTCAGTGCATCTTGTGCACTCCTGTTTGACACTGCATACTTGAGGCACAGAAGTTTCCTATGGATCTACAGGGCCTAATCATCAGATCATATTCGTACAGCATACATACATGTGTATATTACTTTACTGTTATCTACAGGTAGAAAAAATTATATCTACACTACCTTTTTAAAGTGAGACAGAGAGTAAACCAGCATGTGCTAGAGTTTTGCTATTTGTTCTGAAAGAATGTATCATACAAACTTCTGACTCTTCAGAGTGACAGAAATGCAGGTAGACACACAGGAAGTTAGATGTCTTAAAGTGAAATTGAAAATAGTTGTAGAACTCCACAGGTACCCAGGATTTTACATTTTGGACTTATTTTCTTCTGTCTTCTAATGACTTCCCTAAGGTTGAGTTCCATCTACCTCTCTCAGCTGGAAGTACTCTGGACTCAAGATAGTATTTAAGAAGATACTTAGCTTAAGAGTTTACATTATTATTGTTGTGATTAGAATCATAGAATTATAGAATCATAGAATTAGGGATAGTCTCTAATACATGATCATGTGCTTTTTTGTTTTAACGTCATAAGCTGAAACTTTGGTAAGGGGCAGATGTCCATTCTCCAGTGCACTTCTCAGCCCTGGTTCCAGCATGCGCCCTGTCTCTGCCCTCCCTTCACAAGAAGGGTTGGCCATGCTGTGTGCCTCACCCTCAGTCATCCAGGCCTCCCTTCAGAGAAAACCTGGGTAAACTAAGGCAAAGGCCCTCTTTTACACCCCAAAGCAAAAGTATGCTAAGGACTCTCCCCCACAAGTCCAGACACAGCTGGAACACTCATCCCAGAGAAGGCATTGCAAGGAGCAGAGGGGTGTGTGCCTCACCTCAAAGGCTGAACCTACAGCACAGAGGAGAGATACACTTTGGACTAAGAATACATTACCTAAAAACTAAAACACAGAGAACTACCAAAAAGAACTACCAAAAAAAAAAAAAAAAAAAAAAAGCTACAGGGAACAGTTACAAGGTACTTGCCTCACCTGAGAGGGTGAAGAGGGTGATAGTGACTTACCCTTTCCTTTCGCTCTTTCCAGTTATTTAGCATCTGTTACCCCAGATACTACACCCAAGAATAACATAAGCTAGACCTCTCAATTACAGAAATGTAAAGTGAAGTTATTTTGAAATGGAAGAACTGGAACAGTCATAAATTAAGTTGGCAAACATGGCTTAAAACCTTGACACCTTAAGACACTTTAAACTAAATTTGGAATAGGTCAGGTATACACTCAGGGTGAAATGATTAGGCTCAGATAATTCAATGAAGAGAGGTTCACTATCACACACCCAGCACATATTTTTCCTGCCTTTCTCCTATCCTCCTTGCAGGATCGTAGACATATCCAACACAGATACACTAAAGCTGACTCCATATGTATTTCCCAGAATCAGAGTGTAACAGAGAACACTATAGAGTCCATCAAAGTGGCTAAACATCTGCTAATTGAGATCTTGAATGACACCTAGCCCTGTTAGCCCAGGAATGCATTTGGGTGCTGAACTCGCCTGCTCATTAAGTTAGTTGAGGTGATAACCTGGTACAGGTATGTCTTGTCTAGTCGTAAGTATTGAAAACAAACGGCGTTTTTTTCTGCTGATTTTTTTCTGCTGAGATGTTTCTACAACATGTTTCAGTAGTTGGTTTGTCTCTGAAATAAGAATCCTATTGGTCTATTACAAGTCCCCTATATAAATATAGTTAAGGTAGCAGTGCAGAAAATCTTCAAATTTGATACATTAAGACTGAAAGATGTAATCTCTGAAGAAAACTGTCTGAACCATGTCCTATCCACCTTGTATTTCAGAATGGAAGTGGAATAGTGGCTGTTCCCCTTTAGCCCCCTGCCCCTTTCTTATTGCACCTGGTGCATTGAAAACACCAGCATTGAAAACACCAGCATGCTAGCCCAGCGTGACAGCACTATAAACTGTACCGCGCTCCTTTTAGCATATGTTCCTTACTTCCCTTTCACAGAAGTGTATCAGTGTCATGGTTTCATTTGCTAAATAGCATCTAGTCAGAGCCCTGCTCAAGCATTGTGTGGATCTAATATCACCCCAGGAAGGAACTGGAAAGGGCTTTCCTCAAAAAATGAAATTCTTTCATTGTCCTTAAGCACAACAGTAATATGAAAGTCGCAATATGTTCGGGAAGGGTGCAAACTATTTCCTTCAGTATGATTTTTCAGTTAATTCTCTGTTTTCAATGCCATGGCACTGTCTGTCTTCTTTTTCTTCCTGCAGTCCTTCCACATTTTCACATCCTAACAGACAAGATCAGAACAGCATTCATGCCTTTTTTTTTTTGTCTCTAAGGTCTAATAGGTGCGCAAGTGCCTAAGAAAGCAAATATTCCTTCAGGATTTGGTTTATTGATAATAAAAGATTACTAGTTAGATGAGAACACTGTTGGAAACAATAGAACATTTATTACAATGTCTCCATATGTCCTAGCCATTGTCAGTTACTTTATTAATTAAAATAGCTTTTTTACTATATCACCTTAGAAACCATGACAGGGAATTTAGTTTTCTAAGATTAGAAGGTTTTACTAAAAAAAAATTGAAAGTTTGACCACATTGTGCTTATGAATGACTGAATTTTATCTTCATAGCATAAGTGTTGCCCTGTGTAAGGGGAATTTATTGAACAGCCCTGGCTTTAGTTCAAAAGCATTGCTAACTTAAATAAAACCTCAATGTGAAATGAAAATGTCTTACTAAAACCAAACAACATCAATGCATGGTTAAATTTAACTTATCAGCAAATCCTGTCACCTTGCTCTCACCTTCAGCAACTTCTGAACAATACTCCTCTAAAAATGGCAGTCTTTGTGTGGGTACCCTATACTAGAACTGAGAACAGTTTCTGTCCACAGCCAGAGGACCCACCATCATCATGACTCGCACTACTAATTATGAGCCGTAGGGAATTCAAGAAATGAGTTTATATGCCCTAGAAAAAAAAAAAAATCTCCAAGTCAAAAAAACTTTCTTAATTTGAAATTAATTTTTTTATTGTCGTTTCTGACCTTACATCAATTTAGATAAAGAAAAAATTAGGAAGATAAAACTAGGCATCTCCAAATAAATTTTCCTTCATGGAGGATCGTAATTATTTTTTGCTTGCTCCTAATCTGGATAAAAGTGGGCTGCAACATTTCAAGCCTAGACGAGCTGAACCTCACTTCAAGTTTCACTAAACTTTTCTCTAACTTCACCTTAGTTGAAGAGAAAACCTCTGGATATATGCTGTCAACAACATTGCTATCCAGCTATTGGAAAGCTTTATAAAGCCTAGAATATAACAGGTGAAGATACTCAGTGATTTGAACAAGTGTGGCTTGACAGAGTCAGAAGCTATTTAGGAGTAGATCCTGCCAGACAAAGCCAGTGGTCTAATAACCAGTAGTGAAAGAGTCAGGGTAGCAGGCAACGTGGAAACAGAAACAAAGCATTTCTACCATGAGGAAGTATAGAGGTAGAGTCACAGTACCAAGAGAAAAAGAGTGAATGCCAAGAAGTAAATGGGCTTGTATACGCACAGTGGAAGTTCTGTGCAAAAGAGATCTATTACCTTTACATTCTTGCACTAAACAACTTGCAACTGCAGAAAGACTTGACCTTCTCTTGTACCTTGAAGTCCCCTTCACAATTTCTTTATACTAAGTTCTCAGTTGCCTGTAGTTAAACTATCAGGTACTCAGTAATGCTGAAAACACAAGCCATTATAGGAAAACAAATCTGAAGCTGATGCCACAGCACTCGTTTTTAAAGTACACACAATGTAAAATACTCAGAGGAAGGACTGGTATTCTTCAGTGACACCTCATACTTGCAGCTGATCATAGGACTCAGAATATCCTCACTAGAAATGTATCATGTCCTCAGTTATGTACAACTGTGGCCTCAATATCTTGTAATTTTTCATTTCATTTAATTATTGGATCCTGTTTAAGAAATTAAGCAGGCAGATTTCAGAAGTACTCAGAATCTAATACCTTCAAATAATTTTCAAGAGAGTCTAGCTAATTTTTTGAAAGATGTTTCATCAGAATAGTAATTGGAAATTTCTGATATTCCCTCCACCCTCTTTTTTTTTCCCCATCAGAGATGTAGTTTTGTCAAACACTCTGCTTAGGGGATTTGGAAAGTGAAATGTCACCAAAAATGTTCAAAATATTTTTCCTTATCAGGAAAGAACTGCATAACATTTAAAGCAACAGTACCCAGTGTCATTCACTGTCCCATGCCTCAGTGGTTAAAAATGTAAAATTTACATGAACCACTTTTGAAAAAGAATACAAACTAATTAAGAAATAAATAAGTTACATTTGAACACAGAAGTAGGGTTACAATATAATTTCACATTTTTCTCACCACTCAGTGCAGTTGTCTGGTCTTATTTCATTTCCAAATCAGGACCATATATATTTCTGCATTGCATGTTATTTTTTAAAGGAAAATAACAATAAGAATAGAAAAATATATATTATATTCTTCCATCAAGACATAAGAACAATTATTTAACAAGGGAATAAATGGGGAAAATATCCTTAAATAAAGAAGGAGTTTGAGGTGGGAAGAAACAATGCTTTCAAATTTCTGTTCAGACAATGTTTCTGTGATAATGTGTTACGGTATCAGAGCTACTTCTAATTGAGACAAAAGATTTATTCAGAGAGAATAAAAAATACCTTCAAATCTTGCCAGATCATGGAATAACACAGCAAAGGGTGAAACTGTTATGACTAACAATGCTGTTCAATATGATCCTCAAGCAAGAATGAGCCAGAATTTGTAACACCAGGAGAGGTCTTACCCTTTGCTGACACTACTCCGAGCTGATTTCTCCTACCACTGTGAAGCTCTTCCTCTGAGTGCCACTGCCTGGTGTTTGTGAAGCTGCACGATGAACTGGAATAGCAAAATAACATACATTGAGAAATAACCTCTTCAAAACAGTTTTAACCCATATCTGTTACCAGGGTAGTGCATAGCTGAATGAATGCTTGTGTCAGCACAAGGAAGCTGTTATCAGTGAGATGCATGGAGGGAACAGCAAGACCTGCAGTAGAACCACTTTATGCCAATTTAGGCTACAGAACTCTCATGCTATCAGTCACTGGCCCACTTGACAGGGATGGTAAGAGCCTCAGTCGATTGTCACTTAAGTCTACAAGACCTTCTACTTATCTGACTGTGAATAACCTATTTATCAAATATATATTGTATGTATATAATATGTATACTGTATAATTCTGATCAAGAATTAAGATTTTATCTAAGGCTATTCCTATGACAAGGCTATAAAAATCCCAGATTATTAAGTGTGGGTCACCTAAACCCCCATCACACTTTTGAAAGGCTGCCCTTAATAATCTGTAGAACTTCATACACCGGCCAGCTTGTAGTTTCAATGCAATTTCCTTTCATCAAACTGATTCTCTGTTCTGTTCCTCGGCTTCACTGTATTTCAGGAATGATGCCAAGTTCAGCTCATGTAAGTGAATACAGCTCCGTTAACACAGATTTCACCACAGGTGATCATAACCCTTGGTATTTCACTAAACTGACTGTGTTAGCTTTAAAAAAAAAGAAATTAAATGACATGTTCTTTCAACAGCTATAGAGCAGTTATGAGCTATGTAGAGAAATACTTAAATGTTTTCACAGATGAAATAGCAGGAAGCATTCTTTAGGGAAAGTTCAACTACTTATAATCTATTCAAAACAGCTGTCCAGATGAAAGGATTGTATAATAAAGCTACCAACAATGGAGCACACTTCATGCACTTTCAGTAGTGCCACAATAAATCGCAGGTGTCTGGAAAAATTAAAAAACCATGTAACCAGAAGCATCACTATTGGCTTTCTGCTGTATAAACCCTACTTTTTGTTCTGTTCTTGATTACTTCTGCTGGACAACATACACTAAACATATGGTCATTTTAAATGCAAATATTAAGGGTATGAAAAGGCACAGTCACATGCTGAATTTTGGATGCCTCCCAGGAACTAAAGTGGCTTGATAATAAGACAAAATCACATTAGTTGCCCAAGCACAAATTTGCCTTAGCCATCCAAATAACAATATGGATTTGGCAAAATAATGGGAGACAAGAAGGGAGATTTATAAGTGGAACCATTGCCATTGTCCCTAGAGGAGGACAGAGAATGAAGTATAAGGGACAAGTTACAAACGATGAATGGATTGATACAAGAAAACTACTAATGGTATGTGCCACAGATTACTTTTGAAAGCAAAAGGTAATACAAATTATTCAGAAAGTTTCTCTGGTCATGCATAATGAAAAATCACTTGGCTCAATAGACCATATTACATTTCAGCAGATCTGAAGGAAATGGAAAAGAAAGAATAAATAAATGGCAAAGCTTTTATGTGGGATTTGATGAATCAGAAAAAGCAGTCTAACCGAATAATGGAAAGGTGGGTGACAAGAAACAGGGCTGAAAACAATAACTGAATGCAATCGCAATCATGGAAATATAACTTTAAAAAATACAAAAAGATTAAAAATTCTAAGTCTTAAGGTAAGGAAAAATGAATGTGCATGTGTGGTTTTGGTTTTTGAGTTTTTTGTGGAGCCAAAAGGGACTATGAAATATGTGAAGTTAGGACAAAATTCTTACAGGGGACTGTTTCAGACCTGAAAGCCAAGACATCAAATCATGAATCTCTAAAATAGCCAAACTCCTTGTTCATCTCTGGTTGCCCTCAGGCTGGGAGAGAATTAACTACCTATAACTAATTTGATTCCAGGCTCTCACATCAGTGAGCATTCCTTGCCTGCACCCAGAGTTCATGCTGAAGTCCTTGGGGACGCACAAAGATTTCACATCTCAATCCTCTTTTTGCTCAGTTTCCATGAGAAGAGGAGCAGTCCTTTCACCCTGACAGCTGGATGATGGGTGCAGCAAGACACCTAGGGTATACACATGACAGGTGGCCCAGGCACAGCCATATGACCTATTATCTTTCTCAGTTCTGTCTTTTTTTGGTTTTGTTTTTGTTTTTTTTTTTTTTTCAGGTAAGAAGTTGATGACTTTTTCTTAGGTATACAGCTCTGTTTGAAAAAGCCTTAATGACTTTAACATTATAGGCTTGTGTGAGTGTCACAGGTATTCCACTATACTAATAATTCATTTAATTACTATACATACAAGCATTTTCTTTCACTTTTTCCCTCTCCAGTAAAATTTTTTTATCATCCTCCTGTTAAATTTTAACAATTTTGCACTGCTAGAATTATAGACAGATGCAGAAGAATGATAATTTATATCTTTATTTCTGCATTGCTTTGTTCTATTTTTTCTCTAATTTTTATTTTTTGTTTGCATTTTAAAATATATATTTTTCTCCCTGACAAGTATAATTATTTTAATATACCTTTAAATAGTATTTCTGTAAATATAAAATTGTCATCAACTGCAAACAATTCAAAGGTTAATCCAAGTTTTTAAGAGCTTATGAGGTTTCCTAGTTCTGAATTTCTTAATTTAGGCTTTGCTGAAAAAGCAACGTTATGCAATGGAACACGAGGATATAATTATGATTTCTATTTTGCTTTCCACAAGACTTAGCTCCTGAATCCCATTGTCAAATATATGCTACAACTCAAAATAAGATTTTTATTTATTACATTTTTATTGAGTCTTTCACTAGAAATTACTTTAAATCATTTTATAAACACAAATTTATTGCCCATAGAAAAGCACTGCTTGAATGCAGGAAGGCTGCTGCAACTCAAAATATTCTAAAACCAAATACATATTTTTAAAAGACACATATTTGCATGTGTGCGTGTGTATGTACATACACGAACAACATACGTATATATAAATGAGGAGACTTAACTCGGATTTATGAGGCATTGGTGTTTATAATCACATGATATCTATGTGCTTTCTGTGTCTTAACCTTTTAAGACATGTTCAAGCAATATTTTCTTGTCTTTCTACATAGATAAACAACAAATTTCTGTCCTTTATCAATCACAGAGTTTTTGGTTTCAGGACTCCGAGACTTGTGAAAAACTTAAGCAGTGACAAAATTGCTCTAAGATCTCAAGAATTAGCATATTTTCAGAGGGAAATAGAAATTAGGGCAAATTTTTACATGTGAAGAAGATAACATCTCATTATATAAACCTTCACAAGGTTCAGCTTACTTCATGATAAGGAATTTGGGGACCAGGGCTAGGCAGTAACTGGGTTATGCTCTAGCATATGCTATTTTTCTGCAACTAAACTTTTCTGACTGTTCCTGATGTTCTCTTTGTTCTCACCCCACCAATGCCTATCAGATTGGCTTTGCCTTCTCAGTCTTTGGTTGTCTTTGATGTAACAGCATGGTATGAAGTAGACCAATTCTACATATTTACCATGAACTGAAATAGTCTGGCACTCAGGGGTCCTGAATGATTTTCATCCTTTTGCTATCCCTGTCAAAATTGTGAAGTTTAGCATGACCAGTAAAGCATGCGCAGTTCTACCTGTTTTGATAGTTATGAATTTATGTTTTGATTAGTGCATACCTTTCATTAATATATAATAAACGGTACATGCTGTTCAGTTGGACATCCTTATTTGCTAACAGATGTAGAACTTAAAGTATTGAAGGGCTTCTCCTACCAGCCCATCATTAAAGCTATGTTTTTTCAGAAAGAAAAATTTGGGGGGGACGAAGGAACACACAGTGAATTTTAGTAGGAGCTCACGAGAGCAGAGATAAAAGGCCATGCAGAACAGAGAGAAGAATAGGTGAAAGCTAAGTGTTCAGGTGAAATAATACTGTTGCAGGCAAGAGTGATCAAGTGCCTGATCAAGCTCAGCAGTTTCCCAGACTTCTGTGATGAAGATATTGGCTGTTACTGAAGGTAGAGGTACATAGGGAGTGAGATGAGCTGTAATCTCCTTCAGTGACCTGTGATTCTCCTGCCACACTGACAAGGTCGTCTGGATGAAAGGGCATGCCAAAGCTACTCATCCTTCCACATCCACTAGACGTTTCATCCTCTTTCCCATTATTCCTCAAGTCCTCATGGGAGGAGTGTCTCCTCTTGCTTTCCCAGTTTTTAAAGGTAGAGGTATGTGAAATATTAATCGCTTTGTCTAGAAACTGAATTAACTTACATATTTGCGTATTTCAGATAAGAATTGAGTACAAAATATTCAATGCTGGGTGTCAATTAAGGCTTTAATTAGGAATAAAACAGGAAAATAATAAGAGATTCACACATTATTGATATTTCCAAAGCTCCAAGTTACATTTGCAAGGAAGTCTTTGTTCTACATTAGAGAAAAAGAACTATGCTGAAATATTTCTCTCACAGTAGGAACCTTTTGTCAATTTGCTGAAGAAATTATGCTAAAAACTACACAAAAGCAAGTTTTTCTTACTCTTCCACTTGTCTGAAAACCAGAACTAGACAGAACTAGATAAAATGAAAGGAAACTTTCACCTGAGAAAATCACTCCCTTCCATTAAGGACTTTGTCAATGCACATTTTAGCAGATTAAAAAAAATTCTGTTAGCCAGGGGGACAAAGAGACTACATACTAATTATTCCTTTTGATCTTCACTTGCAGGAAGACATCTGACAACTGTCAGAGATAAAGCTTACAATTAGGCAGCTTTTTTAAATAATTAAGTACAGGAACTGAAGCTTTCCCTAGACTTGCCTTTTTTTCTTTTTTTTTTTTTTCTAGCTTCAGCTGTATTATTGCCAAGCCATCTGAGAAGTCACATCCAGTCGTTTTCTCCCATTGCCCACACACAATCAAATTGAAAGTCTGTGAATGAAACTGCAGTCCACCTGAGTCACTAAGGTTACCACCATGCTAGGCAGTCATTTAGTAGAAATTAATCTTTATTGACCCTTCTAATAACTCACTAAAGGAAACTCACTTATTTTGTTTTCACTTCTGAAAACTACATGGTCTGTCTATTCAACCATTAAAATCTCTTCTGATGATACTTACAACGAAAAAAAAAAAAAAAAAACAACCCATCAACAGCAAAAGCTGAAAGGAAAAAAACAAAGGACTAAAATGACCTTGAGAAGGCATTTTACTGCTCAGCTAATCCCAGCACACAGAATCACAGTTTCACCTGCATTTGATCTGTTTTGTATACATGCCACATCTAATAAAACATTAAGTTTTTATTTCAGTAATAGAAGCAAGCACTGGAAGTTAAGTAATACCTAGTTCAAGAGCTATCTTAATGACATAAAGAGGACTTACGGAAGAAAGCCTGGAGAATGCAATTGCAGTGGTTTCTTATGCTGAAGAGCACTTCCAACACTAACCTTTGCTTGTGTTCGCCAGACCTACTGATGTCAATAAAAATCAGGAATGACTGGGTATCATCAAACCTAATTATCTTTCCAATTTTTTTACTATGTTTTACAGATGTAGATTTAAAACAAATTATTATTTCTAGAAAAAGATGTATCAGTGTACCTACCTTAAAAATATTTTTTATTTAATATTCATAGAATCACAGAATGACAGAATGGTTTGGGTTGGAAGGGACCTTAAAGGTCAACAAGTTCCAACCCCCCTGCCATGGGCAGGGACACCCTCCACTAGACCAGGTTGCTCAAAGCCTCATCCCGCCTGGCCTTGAACACCTCCAGGGATGGGGCATCCACAGCTTCTCTGGGCAACCTGTTCCAGTGTCTCACCACCCTCACAGTGAAAAATTTCTTCCTAATATCTAATCTAAATCTGCCCTCTTTCAGCTTATAACCATTACCCCTTGTCCTGCCACTGAACTCCCTGACAAAAGAGTGTTTCCCCATCCCTCCTGTAGGCCCCTTCAGGTACTGGAAGGCTGCTAGAAGGTCTCCTCCTAGCCTTCTCTTCTCCAGGCTGAATAAGCCCAATTCTCTCAGCCTGTCCTCGTAGGGGAGGTGCTCCAGCCCTCTGACCATCTTTCGTGGCCTCTGAACTCGCTTCAATAGGTCCATGTGCTTCTTATGTTGGGGGCCCCAGAGCTGGACACAGTACTCCAGGTGGGGTCTCACGAGAGCAGAGTAGAGGGGGAAAATCACCTCCTTCGACCTGCTGCTAATGCTTCTTTTGATGCAGCCCAGGACACAGTTGGCTTTCTGGGCTGCCAGCACACTTTGCCAGCTCATGTTGAGCTTCTCATCAACCAATACCCCCAGGTCCTTCATTGTACGTTCTTCTTATACAGAAGTCTTATTCAGATACCTCCAGATGCTGATGAACCATAAGAAGAAGAAAAAAAAAAAAATTGGAATGTCTTGAAAGTTTTCTATTGTATAATCTTGAAAGTAAAAATAGGGTATATTTAACAGAATTTACATTGTGAATTATTGAAATAGATGGTCAATAATGGGAATGTCAAAAATCATCAACAGTATGCAGTTATTTGAATTAACTTACTGTAAAGGGTTATCACTTTTCAGTTCTTCCTTTTCTTAACCAGTTTTATGCAGCCTTCCTTTGTAAACTCATGATTCTAAAGAATCCTAATTCTTCCAAAGAAGCCTGATGAAAAAAAATCTTGACTTTTGTTGAAGTTACTTTAGCTCAAGTGATTTATAAACCATGTTTAGCCATAATTCCTCTCCAAGTGTGATTGTTATAACAACTAAAGACACAAGAAGTTGTTTCCAGGTAACAAAACTACTTTTCTTGCTGTTGTAATGAATTCTGAATATGGTACAAGTCCTCTACTTCTGTACAAGGAAAGGTATTTGTACAGATTTGAGAAATAAGATTAAAAAATCTAGTTAATTCCATGGCAGCAGACCTAACTGTCTACTTCAAGGGGAACCCTACTTTTCACTTGCAAAGATCAGTCCCATTTGGAGACCTAGTCCTTACTGTAAAAAAAATGGTAATTGTTTTATGAGGAGTCACATCTCATTTCTTCCTTGAACCTCAATTTCTTGTCAAACACCCCAAAGTAATGCTGACGTTCTACATCTTCAGAAATAAAACTTTTTGTGACACACTGTGCATAGGCACAAATAATACTGATCTCCTTGTGCCTTGGCTATCTTCTTCCCAAAATAGGGCCTTATGTATACCAAAAATTAGGAATAATCCCCTGCTTACCATATACCATCTGAGAAAATACTGTCATTGGTTGAAACCTTGCTAGAAAGCAGGTCAACAGTCACATGTCGCTTTTCAAGCCTGTACCACAGTCTGTAGGAAGTTCATTAGTATAGGCATGAGCAAACCAGCTGTGTTTCGAGAACTGCATTTTATCAGTGAATTACAGGAATTATACACAATGATATATTACCCAGCTGAATGCTCCAGACCTCTGATTCTTTCTTTTTTTTTTTTTTTTTTTTTTTTTTTTTTGCTTGTCCTGGTGATACAGAATTTTCAGGGATCTCAAAAAATCCCAGACATCTTTTAAAAGTTATTTTCTCCCTAGAAGAACCCCTGAGGGAAATGAATCATGTGAACTGTGGTGCTTTCTCCACTGTGCCCTGAAGGTTATATTTCAAAGTCAAAAAAATTTTCAGTACTCTGGTGATATATATTGTTCCTTGATTTATGCAAAAAAATACCAAGCATATTATCACCACCGCTATTCTCCTTCATGTTCTTGGGAGGTGGGAAGGAAAGAAAAGAAGTCAATCAGAGGCTTCTGTGCTTAAGCAGCTCACACGCTTCAGTTCAATAACTTGAATCACTTAATGCTTTTGAAGAGGTTCCCGTTCGTTTTGTCACAGACATTAAAGATAAGACATGTAGTCTCCTTCCAACTTGAACAAAAACTAAAGTTTTCTTTTACAAGCTTAGATTTATGAGTTTCATCATCCTTTGAAACAGCCAGATTCTGTGCCCCAGAAAAAAAAACTAAATCATTCCCACAGCAGAGGTAAAAATTATTGGATATTGTGTAGTTTGCAGTGATTTTTCTCCCAAGCACACCCTTAATTATTCAAGTAGGATTATTAATTGTTATTACAAACTGTTCACCATTCCTAATGGCATATTGATGAAATGTTATCTTCTTGAGGCTCTAGACCTTGTTTTCATTTACCATCTTATCTCTATGGTTCATTTATCATAATACTACATTAATATTATACCAACCTAATCAAATAATTTTTGCCTTTTCCAAATTGCTCTCTTTCCCTATACAAAAAAAAAAAAAACATAGTACACCCATTACCTTATGATTTTTAAAACACTGAAACTTCAAGTTTGTGCATTTGCTCCCATCCCAAAACTAAAATTCATTAATATGCGACAGTGCTTCTTTCAAGCTTTATTTATTTTGCTCTGTACCTTTTGTTAGGGAATGTTCAGTTTGTCCACCCCGCCTCTCAAGGCTGTCCACCTGCCTCTGTACCTTAACAACTTCATACATTTCAGTATGTGACAGCTGGCTGTGTTTGGATATCCTTTTTCATGGGTGACAGCACTACAAAGTACTACTGGTGGTAAAACTAGAATGGGACAAAACAAGATGATGTTTAGTTGAACTGAAGGTAGATCCTTAATTGTAATTCCTAAGCAAAGCCACAGTACAAAAAGACCATGCTAAACTCCTTTTTACTTCTTTTTTGTCCTTTTCTTTCATTGAACCTTTTTTTCATACATTTTACCTGTACAGATTAAAGCTTTGATTCAGTAAAACACACCTACTGTAGCAAAATATATATCTGATAGACTCCATCCAAAATCTATACAAGTTAGAAATACTTCCACTACCTTTAGAACTCAGCTTTTAGAATATTTTAATTGCAGCTAGAGTGTATGAAGTTCAGCCTGAATTATGCAAAATACCACAGAAGAAAATGACAAAAAAAGCACAGAAAATTATTAAAACCAAAATGTTTTAAGCAAAGCTAAGATTTTTCATTAATCAGCAGAAAGCCAGGATGCGTGAAGATGTAGTCTGTGAAAAGCAAATTTGTGACTGGTTACCATATTCACATCAGAGTGAGAAAGTATGAGACATTTATAATTTACATAATATAGAATCACAGAATGATAGAATGGTTTGGGTTGGAAGGATCTTAAAGATCATCGAGTTCCCACCCCCCTGCCATGGACAGGGACACCTTCCACTGGACCAAGTTGCTCAAAGCCTCATCCAGCCTGGCCTTGAACACCTCCAGGGATGGGGCATCCACTGCTTCTCTGGGCAACCTGTTCCAGTGTCTCACCACCCTCACAGTGAAAAATTTCTTCCTAATAT
>NW_010130458.1:0-359 GCF_000699245.1 Pterocles gutturalis | reverse complement strand
CCCTTCAGGTACTGGTAGGCTGCTATTAAGTCTCCTCGGAGCCTTCTCTTCTCCAGGCTGAACAAGCCCAACTCTCTCAGCCTGTCATCATAGGGGAGGTGCTCCAGCCCTCTGACCATCTTCATGGCTCTCCACTGGACTCACTCCAACAGGGCTATGTCTTTCTTATGTTGGGGGCCCCAGAGCTGCACGCAGTACTCCAGGTGGGGTCTGATGAGACCAGAGCAGAGGAGGAGAATCACATCCTTTGACCTGCTGGTCACACTGCTTTGGATGCAGCCCAGGACACAGTTGGTTTTCTGGGCTGCAAGCACACTTTGCCGGCTCATGTTGAGCTTCTCATCAACCAATACCCCCCA
>NW_010130457.1:35394-35883 GCF_000699245.1 Pterocles gutturalis | reverse complement strand
TTCCAACCCAAACCATTCTATGATTATGTGATTAAAGGGATGATGAGTTAAACCTGGTTTTTTCTTTTACACCATTGTAAATTTTGGGAAAATCAGAATTTGACTGATTTAAAACTGATTAGATACAGGTTTGAAATCGTGCTGTTAAGTGTATGCTTAGCATCCTACTGTAAATAGGAATGATTCCAGGACTATTTTTTTGGAAATTGGTCTGAGAATCTGCCTATGTACTTTCTTTTGCTCTAAGTGTTTTATTTTCATTTGATGGAGTCACCTCACAGTGAGCATTACATGTCTTTTCCTTTTGGATAACGGTTAGCCATGACTGGGCAATGCAATTACATAAAGATTTTGTGTACTGTTCCTGCTTGTTAAACTTGACTTTTTCACTCTTTTCACCTTGAGGAGTGATACAGGACAGATACAATGCCAGTAGGTTTGCTGTTGATGAAGACCATTTCTGATGTGTTCTCCTTTGCTATGCAGTAC
>NW_010130457.1:19062-35361 GCF_000699245.1 Pterocles gutturalis | reverse complement strand
GATGACAACTACCAGAGTACCCTTTGCTTTTCTGTTTTGTTGGGCATTGTTAATGAAAAATGCAGTTGTCCCTCTGTTTTACTGACAATGTTATTAATCTGCAAAGCATGAAACACAGATCTACACTGCTTCCTTTTAGAAAAAGATTATTTTTTAATATGCTCTCTCTATGTTAAAAAGTGTTTTGTATTTGCAGGCCAATGCATTTTTACTGCCTTATCCAGTCAAGGTTATTATATGTGACTGCAGTTTAAACTTACTCTGAATAAAGACATGAAATAGTATTTCAGATTTCAAACTTATTTAAAAGAGGCATATTTAAAGAGGGAGAAACAGTTGCTTTTTCATTGTATTGATTGTTTTGACTGAATTGCTCACATTTTATGTGGCTATAAAACAATAACATCATCATTTGCTATTGAATTAATTGACTGTATGGATCTTACTAACAGGCTCGAGCTTCAACATCCCCTGTCATTCTTGTTGGCACTCATTTAGATGTTTCTGATGAAATGCAATATAAGGCTTGCATGACTAAAATTACTAGAGAGCTGTTGAATAGGCGAGGCTTCCCAGCAATCCAAGATTATCACTTTGTGAATGCTACAGAAGAATCCGATTCCATTATGAGACTTCGGAAAATCATAATAAAGGAGAGTCTTCACTTCAAGGTAAGCTACATATTGTTTGTAATGTTGAAAACATCCTTGGTTTAGTTAAGTAAATACATTTTTAAACATTAGTTAAACATAATTAAATACATTTTAGTGTGATAGCAAACTGATCTTGCCTTTTATAAAATGTTACACACAGCAAAATAATGAAGAAAAATTACCAGTTTTGTTTTCATTTCTTTTCCTACCTTTAGGAGAGGGGATAGTTTCTATACATAATATAGACACTTTGTGAAAGGAGTGTTACAAGGTACCTGCTTAGAAGTTAGACAAAGTTAGTTAAGTATTCAACGTTGTCATCAAGTGTTCTGAGTCTTTGAAACTACACAAGGTACTAATTAAATTTTCACAAGGTACTGATTACATTTTTGACACATAAAAGCACTACAGTGGTGTTTAGCTTCTCTGCGAAGATAAACACAAAATTAGTTCTTACAAACTAAGAAGCCAATTTGGAAATGTTGGGAAAGTTGTTTCCTGTTTCCTGAAAAGAAATGACTAGCCCAGCACCATGGAGAATGAAAAACCTGGTTGGGTGCTAGCTAATACCAAAGGTCAAAGGATTTCTCCAGGAAGGAACTCAGGCTCAGGAAACAGGAAAAGCAGCCAACTGTGTTTCCCTTAAGTGTCACTAACCTGGCTAGATTTATTTCCTTCTCCTCTCTTGTCCATCAACTACCAGCAGTGGAGACTTTTAATTGAGCTAATGCCCTTTTCTCCCCAGTTTATCTAGAGGTGTCTTTTTTTTTTTCATTGACCTATTGTCTTGAGTTAACCTGAGATGTATGACATCATCTGTTCATACAGTGAATATTTTCCTTTTACTTCAAATCAAAGCTTCCCTTTGAATTTCTAAGAAAACATAATTTTTTGATTTTTTTATGTACATGTAATGTGGAAATATTTTCTTCTTTGAGTATTCATTTATAGAAGGACATTCATATTGTGATTCTGGAAGAAGAATTAGTTACTTCTACCTTTCAGAAGCCATGTTAGTCAACAACTGAGTGTTCTTGTTCCTTCTTGCTGCTACTATTGAGTGGACATACCCACCTTACTTCTTAGTGCTATTGTTTGCACTTCACATTAATAAATTAATACATTTAAGATTATTATTCTTAATTATACAGATCAGAGATCAGCCAGTGGTTGGTCAGCTAATTCCTGACAGCTACCTGGAGCTGGAGAAGAGAATTTTGCTGGAACGTAAAAATGTCCCAGCTGAATTTCCTGTGATTGATCAGAAACGCTTACTGGAACTGGTACAAGAAAGCCAGTTACAGTTGGATGAAAATGAACTCTCTCATGCGATTCACTTTCTGAATGAATCAGGTAAAATACTGTCTTCAATGTATGTTTGTTAGCACTTTGTTTCAAATCTGCATCAGACAGGCCTGTACGTATTTTTAAATCTCACACAAGGTTGTCATAAAGTGTTGAGCTGAAATGCTTAAGCTTGGGTTACGTTAGTTTGATAATCCAGGTTGTACGTCAGAAAGGAATTCCATTATATAAAGGATCACTACTGTAACAATTTTTATATCTTACCCTTCCTTGAAAATATCATACCTGCTGGTTAGACAGCACAGTTTCTGAAGAAAGATGTGATTGTTATAATAGCTTGAACAGAATAGAGGTTAGATGAATATCTGTAACAGTTTATCTTGCCATACAGACTTCATAAGATTAAATAATAAACGACACAGCCACTTGTCAAAATTCCAATTCAGATTACAAATCTAACAAAACATCTGAAAATAAAGGGAAAGCTGAACAAACCATGATTGCATTCTACTCTCCTGAAATAGTGACATAAATTTAATAGCTGTATTTATTATTTGAATTCCTCGTGTCAAGTCACATAGAAAAACTGTCCAGAGTGGGGTGTTTATTTTGCTTACTGTGGACCTTGAGAAATTTGTTGCTAATTACAATATTCTTTGTGCAGGTGTACTCCTTCATTTTCAAGATCCAGCACTACAGTTAAGAGATCTGTATTTTGTAGATCCTAAGTGGCTATGTAAAATCATGGCACAGGTTAGACTCTGGTTACTTTTTGTGTCTACATTCATGGAAATTTTCCCCCTGTCTAAAACCACTGTAACTTATTAGTGATTCTTCTTTAATATTTCCATTTCCTTGCTGTTTCTTGATCTAGAATTTTCTCTGGGCCCAGATTGATTTACCTGGCTCTTTCTGTTTGCTTTCTAGACAACTGTCTGTCTCTGTGGTTTCTATATTCTTATGCTGTAATATATCATTTACCATTTAAACTATGCTGGACACAAATGTAGGATAGAAAAACCCCAGGGATGCAAAGTAATCCTGCAATATGTTGTGACAGGTTGAAGTGAAAGCTGGAACTTTGGATTAAAGTAGTAAGAATGGGGGAAGAAGGGTCATTATATGCTTGGTACAGATGGCAGAGGAAAGTGAATGGATATGGATATAGATTCACATGTTCGGATGGGAGAGGAGCAGACTGATGGCTTAAGTGAAACCATCAGTGATATGTTGATCTAGAAACACTCTCAAAAATTTTTATATATATTCGAATTTCCTAACCTCTGAAACTTTACCTTTCATTCAGTGCAGGAAATGGGATGGCAGAAATGTAAGTTTGAGCCTTTAAAGCAGGTGGGCTTAAGAGTGAGAAAAGACCTAGAAGATCATGTTATTGGTACCAGTGTTCTTGGGTGAAGTGCTGATATGAAAAATTGCTGTACCTAGGCTCCTTTCAGAGAACACTTTCAGAAATTAACTTGTAGAACAAGTTTCCGTATAATATGGAACAGTGAAAGCTACTGAAGAATGGTAGCACACTACCGGGTGAACAGGTTAAATTTTTTCACTGCTGTCTTCTTGCTGGCTAGAAAGAAATGGAAAATGTTTGATTTCACTGGGGAGTCCATTTTTTCCCCCTAACTAATAGGCTAACAAATATTTCAGGGAACAAAGTTTGTCAGGAAAATGCAATCAGGAAATGCAAAATGTAACTGTACACCTGAAATAGTTTTACTTTTTTTAAAAGATTCTGACGGTGAAAGTGGAAGGCTTTTCTAAATATCCTAAGGGAATTGTAAAGCGTTCAGATGTGGAAAAATTCCTTTTAAAGAAGAGCAAGTTTCCTAAGATCTACATGTCACAATACTTCAAGCTTCTGGAAAAGTTTCAGATTGCTTTGCCATTAGGAGAGGATCAGCTGCTAATCCCAAGCAGGTAAGCAAAGAGCTAAACCCACAAATAGGAGCCGTAGAGATCAGTCAAAATAAAAACCTCCCATCAGGCTAACTAGTTTAACCAACCATCAAAGCAATTTGGTATATGAAAGCGTGATGCATACTTAATACACTACATTTTAGTAAATGCTTTCACAGACGTGTTAAGCTGATCTTGCAGCAGATAAAGCCCACATCATATTAGCATGGTAGGTAAATGGAATCTATAGATGATAAGATGCTTTATGAGGATAACATTTCTTTTACGGTTACCATTCTTTTAGACTACAGCAGGAAGATTATAATTTAGCTTTACATTGTGGTGTGCCAGCATTACAGATATTTATTGCAATATAAAAGATAACCATGATTTTCTGTAGTCTATTTGCTTGTAGTGAGAACAACAGTCAAGTTACTTGGGAGCAGTATCTCCTCCAAACAGCCTAGTTATGAAGTGTGGTGACAAAAAAGTGTTATAAATTTCAATGTGGTCTTTTCACTTTATCTGAAGCAGGTAACACATTTTCTCTGCCTCAGTTACAGATTTCCCTAATGGGTTTTTTGTTTTGCTTAACGGAGTGTTGCATGGTTGCATTGATTAGAGCTTCTGTGTTTGTCAAAGTCCTGGGACAGGAAGATTTTTTCTGAATGTCTTACCTGTCTTCTATGTGTCTCAGGTTTTTCTCACATTTACATTAGATAGATAATGATTGTTAGTGAGGTTTTGTTGAAGTTAAATTACAGCAGAACTTCACTTTAGCACAAGCAAGCAGAATAAGCATATACACTGTCTGTCTGCTCCCTGGTCATTTGAATCATTAATTCATGAATGAATAATACATTTTACTTAATAAATAATGTATATCATCTGTCAGTTTGGATAAAGTACATTATTAAATACTTTCTAATTTTTTTATTCTTTCAGTTTGTCTGATCACAGACCTGTTATAGAACTTCCCCACTGTGAAAATTCAGAAATTATCATCAGGCTTTATGAGATGCCATACTTTCCTATGGGATTTTGGTCCAGGCTGATCAACAGGTTGCTTGAAATATCACCTTACATGCTGTCAGGAAGAGGTACAAACCTTTATCTTTAAAAGCAATAGCGAGCATGTTTGCTTTGAATGCCAGCACCTGCACATTAAATCTCTAATTCCCAATATTGTTTTGCTTTAGCTAATTTCTGGCCACTTCACAAATGTGTAAAAAAAGAACAGTGGTCATTTTTGTACCTTAGAAATATCCAAATAGTGCCTGATCTTTTCAGTGGTGTACAAAAGCAAGTGAAGGTTGTAAGCAGCCTATTTCTCTCCTTTGCATGCTAGAGATGGAGGAAATCCCTGTATTTATGCAATGTTGCCATTTGCCTCTACAGGGAATACAGGAAGGGATATGTCTTCCACACAGAAAAACAAACTGTTTTTCTTCAGGTTCATAGATTCTCCCTTTATGAAAGTCTAAAAACTTTGCTTTTATCAGAAGCAGAGGGGGGCGGTTGTCTTCATTTTTCTCCCAGTAATTCCATCCTTTGACATGAGATCTGTCTGTTGAACTTTGCAATGTCATTCATCTTTGGTTTTTTAATGCGTGATTTATGAATACTCGTGAGAGGTAAAGTATGTAAATTATGCATTGCTAATGCTCTACAAATACGATTTATCACTGCCTGGTCTCCTGGCGTTTGATTTCTTCCTGAGCAGTGAATTCCAGTCACATCTTGCTATTTCATGTGTGTGTGATAGAGCGAAAATCTAAATCACTTTTTTTCATATGTTGCCTAAGATATGCTGTATTTGAACCTAAGCATTTCTGTAGTCTCTACATGTATCACCTGCTATGTGACTTACCATCTGATTTAATATTTGGTTTGTAGATATACCTTATAGAACTGAACACCAGTTGACATATATTCAGCTTTGGTGGACGTATTCTGTCTGCAAAGTTGTAGCCTTTGTTTTGTTTGTTATTTGGGTAGGCGTAAACATACAATCATAATTAAATACTTAAAGTACCATTAATTATTCTGCATGTTTTAAAATATGACGTTCATATTGGAGATCAGATTGTTAATCTAATTTTTTTATTTTCTAGAACGAGCTCTTCGTCCTAATAGAATGTATTGGAGACAAGGCATCTACTTGAACTGGTCTCCTGAAGCTTATTGTCTTGTGGAATCAGCAGTATTTGACAACAACCCAGACAGTTTTTTGAAAATTACGGCACCTTCTTGCAGAAAAGGTTAATTATTCCTGAGCCTGATTTTTGCTCCAGTTTGATTGCAGCTTGGCATTTTGGTTTGTTGTGCTTTTGCCTTTGGAATGTAGAGTTTAGTTTTGTAATTACAAGTATGGCAGATTGAGGCTGTAATTTCCCTCTTTTGGTTTCTTAAAGGGTGCATCCTTTTGGGGCAAGTTGTGGATCACATAGATTCTCTTATGGAAGAATGGTTTCCAGGTTTGCTGGATATAGATGTATGTGGTGAAGGGGAAACACTGTTGAAGAAATGGGCTCTGTACAGCTTTCAGGATGGTGAAGAACACCAAAAAATACTACTTGATGACTTACTTAAAAAGGCTGAAGAAGGTATATATTTGTGCCATTTGAGGTATATTGAGGTATACCTTATATAGATAAATATTATACATCCTCTTTATAATATTTGTATACCTCACATTATTTTAAAATGTTTAATTTCTGTAAGAAATAATTACAGTATGAGTGAAAAGCAACTTGCTCTTTTTTTATGTAGGAGCTGTCAGTGTAAGTATAGAGTATGGGACAGATTGCAGCTACTCTGTATAGTCATGTATAAATGGCAATAATAAAAAGAATAATTTTATTATTATACTGATAATTCAACTTCATTTATGGAATCAAGTCCAGCACATACTAAAACTGATAACTAGATCTTTTGGTTGGACCATGTACAACAGTAATTTAAAAGGCAATATTAATGATGACATTCTACATGCTAAGAGAATTCTTTTTATAGACAGAAAAATAATCTATTGGTTAGTTTGGTGGTGTTACATAGCAACAGTTGTTATCACATTTGCTTGGTCCATATACAGAACCTTGAAAATACTTAAACATGTAAAATGCATTAAGTTAAATGGCAAACTTAATTAGTCTTCCGTTCCATATATATATATATGTAATGTTTATGTGTGTGTACTTAGATATATAGATATATATCTTTATACACACATATTAATTGAATTTTAGGTACAGTGATGATATGCACATCACTGAGATCTATGTACTTTTCTGTGCCTTTTGAATGATGATTACTTTTTTTTTTTTTCAATTGTGTCATTTATTTTTCTTAGGTGACCTTTTGGTAAATCCAGATCAACCAACACATACCATTCCAATAGCTCAGATTGCTCCTGATCTGATATTGGCTGATTTACCTAGAAATATTATGTTGAACAATGATGACCTGGAATTTGACGAAGCTCCTGAATTTCTCTTGGGTAAGCATTATCTGGTAGGGTTTTTTACAGAGCTTACATAAACAAATCTATTGAAGTCAGTTCTGCAACATATGGAAAACATTTTAGAGATTTTTTTCTGTGAAAAAAAAAAAATTAAGATATTCTGAATTTCAGGTTACTGAGTTTTGATTTTCCATTAACTTGTATCCTAGGACACTGTTTTTTATGCGTTCAGATTACTGATCATGAAACTTAACAGAGTAGATGATCCACACATTTTAAAATTGGACCCTTTCAGTTTTTTGGGGTTTTTTGAGAAATGGTTGGCATCCCTTTGTTTTAATATTATTTTCAATTTTATCTTGAAAAGGTGATGGTGGGTTTGGATCTGTGTATCGTGCGTCCTATGGTGGAGAAGAGGTTGCTGTAAAGATCTTTAATAAACATACTTCCCTCAGGCTCCTAAGACAGGTAAGAAGTATTGCCTTTTTTTCTGCAGTGCTGTTCTTGGAATACCAATCCTAGTGAAGTCCTTAAAAAGCTCAAGCAAAGTGCAAGACTTCACTCCAAAACATTTCTGAGTTTACTTCAGAGCTACAGAGGTTATGCCATTTGCAGTATTTAATCTGATTTTACAATTTACAGGAGCTTGCCGTGCTTTGTCACCTCCATCACCCCAGTTTAGTGTCTCTGCTGGCTGCTGCAATCCGTCCCCGGATGCTGGTGATGGAATTAGCCCTTAAAGGATCTCTCGATCGTTTGCTTCAACAGGACAATGCAAGTTTAACGAGAACACTTCAGCACAGGATAGCTCTACATGTAGCTGATGGTTTAAGGTAAATGTGACTTCTGTGTTGCTGTAAAAACAAGATACAGCTGCAAGTGAAAAGCTTATCTTTTCTTATATCTCAAGCAGAGTATTCCCTGGGTCAGACAAATACTTGTATTTTTATGATTGATTAGCTGATATATAACACAAATTTTTGTTACCTGGTTTTTTTCTGCTAACAAGTGGCACTCTCATAAGTAGAGAAGTAGCAAGACCCCTGGGTGGAATTCCTATGTGGCTCTTGTTTTCTTATTAAAATGTCAAAGACATTAATTCGGTGTATTTTTAAAGTTCTGAAAGTCCATGAATGTCCTCAGGAGCTATTGAAGTGTGACTGTGGAACCACAAAAACTGAAAAGGAGCTCAGGGACCAACGAAGCTTAAACTTCTAAGATTCAGTTTTCAAACTGCCAGTGACACTTCAGATAGGACATGGTACTAAAATAATGCACTGTTTATGTGCCAGTAAATAGTATTTCAGAACAATTCTATAGTCAATATCCAGTAAGGTGGTGTCGGTGATGTTTGACATTTTTAACACAATATTTAACAATTGAAAGCACGATTTACTGTTGTGGGAATAATGCTTTCACTGTGTGTGATTATAGATGCATCCCTAGTTATGAATGCTTTCAATAAATACCTTTTTCATTAACAGGTACCTGCATTCAGCAATGATCATCTACCGTGATTTAAAGCCTCACAATGTGTTGCTCTTTACCCTCTATCCCAATTCAGCTATTATTGCAAAAATAGCTGACTATGGCATTGCCCAGTATTGTTGCCGAATGGGAATAAAAACCTCTGAAGGCACACCAGGTATGGAAAAATGCTTTGGTTTGCAGTTCATTATGTCAAAAAATAGCTAGGGTGTTTTTTATTTTATCTGTGAGAACTAACTCAAATCTATCCTCTAGTCAAAATCATGAAATGTAGTCCTAATCCTATTACAAGTTGTGATGCCAGATTTATACCTCTTGGCCTTGCTTCCTATTCATGTTTAACTCCTTTTAGAAGAATCAAGGAGTATACTCTTTAGAATTAAGAAGTTCCCTTTAAAAAGAGAACAAATTTAATTACATGCGTTAATTTTTTTTTCTGTCTTGTTTTATTATTGTTATTGTGATGTTGAAATTATACTGCTAAAAGTATTGGTTGTTTTAATTTTCAGTAATGCATAAATAGGTCTTATTTATTGCCTTAAAAAAAAAATTACCTGCACTGTTCCCTGACTTTAGAGACAGCATATTAGCATCCATTTTAAAGCACTGAACAATTCAACAACTTTGAAAATTGCCTTTAGTTCTTGGAAATTGTGCATGAGGGTGTGACTTCAAGTGTTAAATGTTAGGCTTTCAGTAAAGACAGCAGACTTACCCTTCCTTTTCAGTACTCATTGCTGAATGAATTTTTTTACGTGTAGTGGTGCACAACCTCTGTAACTGATGTACTGTCCTCTTCCTTTATGCTGGTTGCTGATATTTTTGGAGGTCTGCCACATGCAAACTATTGCCAGCCCAGAAATAGTGCACCATTTTTGGTTTACCTCCTGTGACATTTTCATCAGTAAGTGTTTGCTCTTAAAAGGATAAAGGTGGCTTCAGCTTGGTATGAATCATTACTATTAATGAATTATTTATTTGCAGGGTTTCGAGCACCAGAGGTTGCCAGAGGAAATGTTATTTACAATCAGCAAGCTGATGTTTATTCATTTGGTTTGCTGCTTTATGACATTTTAACAGGAGGAGGTAGAATAATGGAAGGGTTGAAGTTTCCAAATGAATTTGATGAATTAGCAATACAAGGAAAGTTACCAGGTATGCCTTGTTTCTTCAAGTTTTAACATGAAAGTGGACCATTTGTCTTGCCTCCTCCAAAAAGAACACCTCTTGTGTTTTATGTTGTATCTGACAGTGAGCAGAGGAGGAAACTAAATAATAGCAATTTGTAGAAGCTTCTCCTAATGTCACACTGTCTGGAAACAGTGAGAAATAGGCATCTATTCAACATCACATTGGTTATAATTTCATTGCAATTTCAAGGGATCTAGCTGTTTCACTTTTTATAAAGAAATAGAGGGTTTGTATACTTGGGACTTTATCCAGACCTAGCTAAAAAAGGTTGCTGAAGGTACCTTCTAGTACCATGTCTGGACTTGACTTTTACATATTACTGTAATAATGCACATCATGCACTAAGGTGAACACAAGACCACTTCTCTTCTTTGATTGTTATACATTATGTTAAAAAATCCTTCATAGAGAAGCTGTATATCTTAAAATCTTTTTTTAAAAAGCCTTGAAATCTTACTTAAAAAAAAAGTGCCACTCCCTTAAAAGAGCTGCCACCCCTAAACATTTTAAATAGGAATTCCCTTTTAACTTGTCAAGAGTGTGAAGTCCCTGCTACGTAATATTCTTCATATTCCATCTGCATTACAAATACACAGTTGCTGGCTGCTGGAAGGAGGTTTAGACAGGCTATCAGGCTGGACGTGATGTAGTCAGCTGGACAGTGTAACTCAGTTTTTGGCAACTACTGTGTAAAGAGCTGTTGAAGTTTTGTAGTACTACCAGCTTAGTTTGTGGCATTCTTATTTGTTGCCCTGCAATAGTGGATATACTCATAAAACATTCTTTAAGACTAAAAAGTCACACCATCTAGGAAAGGGCAGCAACCATACCACTTAATCGGGCATGGCTTCTCCTTTAGGAGAGACTGGGAGTTTTCTGCTCTTCAAAGAGAATAGTCTAATTCACAGCTCAAACAGTTTAAACCCCCTCTATAAAGAGGCCATCCCAAGAATTGTTGATTATCTCATGAGTGCAGCTGTCCATTTGGCTATTTTCTGTATTATAAGCCCTAAGAAATAATCAGAAGTATTAGTTTCTGGAAATAGTACAGTCCCATCTGTGTACATGCTCATCATTTATGTATTTCTACCAAAAAAGGGGCTGGTTGAGCTCACAAGTAAACAGTGCCTATCATTTGCTGACAGGATATATTCATTTGCAGGTATTTATCATTAGTATTACCTCTGTTTAATGTAGGACTGGACTATCTGTAGTGGGTTAAGGTGGACTAAAAGGAAAAGCAATACCGGCACCATTACTGATGAGTGATTTGTTCTTAGAGAGGTCAGCACCTACAGTCATAAGATACATATTCAAAGGACTGAGTGGGAATTTAAACTTCCATATCTCATAAATACTGTATGGAGTTGTTTATCTAAATTGCTATACCTTTTATTGGAAGTTCATCTGTATTCCATGTACTCTGCCCGAACACAGAAGAATAAATGTGGCGAAAAAATAGAATTGAAAAGACTACAGACTGAAATGACATGACCTTGAATGGTCATCATTAATCAAAACACAACTCACACATATCTGTGGTTAAGTAGAGGGACATTAAAAAAAAAGTTAAAGCAAAAAAAGTTAAAGCAAAATCCATGTGCTTTAACTGCTTTTAATGGAAAGGACTCTAACTCTAGCATTTCATGCTAGATGAGCGCAATTCCAAGCTGTTCATGCTGACATTTTACCTAAGAGTGTGATATTTCTTAGAGCAGCTCTGTAAGAAGTTAGGTGAATTCTTAAAAAAGCAGAAAGTTATTCAGAAATCTCATTTCTGAACTAAAGAAGTTATCTAATTTTACATTTAGATCCTGTCAAAGAATATGGGTGTGCCCCCTGGCCTAAAGTTGAAAATCTAATTAAACAGTGTTTGAAGGAAAACCCTCAGGAACGACCAACATCTTCCCAGGTATTACTCAGTGTATTTATTTGTATTTTTGAGATAGATGATAAGATGAAGTTGTGCTTTCTAAAAAGGGATATTTAAGTTAGCAAGAGGCACAGGGGTTTTTATCTTCTTTTCTGGAACTGAAATAGCCATGGAATATTGCCTGCTCTTCCCATCCAGGATAAACTGTTCCATTCGAATCTACCAACCATTTATTCTAGCCTGCTGGTTTTCCCTGTGTTGCTGTATAGTGATTGTAATGAAACAGGATTCGGATTACTTCATGGTCTTTACCAGAGCTATGCAAAAAGGACTTTGTTATATAGTATCAGTGCGGTCAGCCTACGCTGTTCCATGCATGTGAGAGGAGGAACAGCGGTGTGGATCTGAAACGTACTTTGTTATCACACGTCACCGTTGCTCTTTGAAACGGGTGAAATTTTCAAACATCCCTTAACCCCATTGACTTCCTGAGATCTTAACAGAAAAATATGAGTGAATGTAAAGTTGCTGAGTGCACAAAGATTGCTCATTAGTAGTGGTAAGACAAATGAGCAGACCTGCTGAGATGCTATGTCCATATCCCATAACACATTGTTATCCATTGCTTGTTATTTATTTGTCACTGTACAAGCCATTGGTTTTTACCATGTGCATGCTGTGGCTTTCTTTGTAGGTTTATGAGATCCTGAATTCAGCAGAGCTCATCTGTTTGATGAGGTATGTTTCTATACCCAGCACGTCCACAGCAGAATGCATGGTAGCTGCCAATCAAATCTGCAAGAAGGCAGGAGTCTGGATAGGCAATGGGAACACAGAAAGAGCACAGCTTTCGTTTGTTAATCTAAATACAGATGGACACACTTGTGAGGTATGTGGGAAAGTTGTCATTTATTCTAATTTTTTGGCACCCAGATGTATTTCAAAATAATTAATTGCATTTCAACAGCAGGATATTACTTCTGGAAAGCTAAGCTTTGAGAGAACAAAGATTGCTTAAAAGTGAGTCATCACTGTATACATGAAATGAAGCAGAAACGCCATCACTTTTTCCTCTCTTCCTGCCATCCAGGCTGAACTTTCTCATAATAGCATCTTTCTACTACTGGGTTCCTTTCTTCCACTCAGATGGAAGCTCTTTCTAGCAGGGAGGCTGGAATAAGAAGTAATAGTTACACAGCCCTTCATATCTCCTCTGACAAACCAGATAGTCTCTTAACGATTCCTGTCTTCACATGGATCCCACCTCCTTGTGCCACTTTGGGTGATACCCTCCAGTTCTTTTCATTTGCTTTTTGTACATCTCAGTCCTGTGCCATCAGAAAAGGGAAAAGCTTTTACCCAGGCTTGATGTGCTGTGATGAACATGTGTGCCAGAACTGAGTGTGACTCATCATCAAAGTTGTTCAAGTTATATTTCCATCTGCCATCTGTTGACCATGATGTATTTTAATTGGTAGCTTTGGTATAAATTATATGGCTTATTTTTCTAAAACTAAAATGAAAAAAACAAGTATTAGACCAGTAGTTTTATTGTTAGCAATTAAACTGAATGTGTATTGCAGTGTAGTTCATTTGCTTAATTCTCTGGTGGCTTTGAAACCTTCATTAGAATAGGGAGAGACAATATGTTTTTCAGCATCCAGCTTAGAGATTTTCCTGTGTACTGTTTGAGGGGTCTCTCCCAACACTTTGAAGATAGATGGCACAGTTGAACATGTATTCTGCTAATAGGGAATTAGATTTCTTAATGGGGAGGTTGGGCTTTGGATTTGTCCAAGATCCAAGAAGATTGTACTTTATTTTTATTACTAGCAAATTACTAGCATTTACCCTTACTGAAATCATAACCAGGTTGTTTTTCTTTTGTTTTCTGACTCAGGACATTGCAGATAGTAAAATTTTAAGTTTGACCTTAGTGACCCTTCCCACTGAGAAAGAAAACTGGATTGTAGCAGGAACCCAGTCTGGTTCTCTGTGGGCAGTTAACACAGAAGATGAAACAAGAAGGCATCGTCTGCAGAAAATGTCAGATTCCATCACTTGTTTATACTGTAATTCTCTTTCAAAGCAAAGGTATAAATTAATTTTAAATATTTTGGATTACATTTTTAAAATATGAGTAAACAGAGATGTTCAAAAGATGTCATCTGTACACTCATGCAGTTTTGTTTAGACAACTGCTTATTTTGCCTGTATTTTCACTTTAATTTTGCACCCAGTGTAACTGGAGACTACATTCCTGACCACAGGTGGCTATATTTGCTTTTAGTGTTCAGTGAAACTCTTGAAATACCGGAGGCTACTAATTCTAATAATTTAATTTTTTCTTTACCTGATTAAGGCATTTCTAGAATTCATTATTTTATTTTATTTCAGCAAACAGAAGAATTTCTTCTTGGTAGGCACAGCTGATGGCAGACTGGCAGTTTTTGAAGACAGAGCAGTAAAGGTAGACTTGTTCTTTGCTGTCTGTTCTACCAAATACTGTCAGAAACTAAAAATAATTTTCTACTCCAGTCTTAGAGGAACTGCATGTGTTTTACAGTATCTGTTTTAACCAACAGAGTTAAGAGGGGGAAATTAATTCTCATTATAGGACTTTGAAAGGCCTGGCAGACTGACTAGGGAATGACATTAATTGTTGTTATTAAGAATATTTTCACAGTTTTAATCTCCTTTATTTATTGCTGTAATAGCTCCTTTTTCTTTTTGTTCACACTAAGTTTCCGTAGAATAAATAACTTTAAAAAGACAATATTGTTTAGATTTTCTGTAGGTCCGAGTTCTGCTCACAGAACAGATAAAGAAATGCTGGGAGCTGCTTATGTCAGCTGCTTCCTGAGGGTTAGCTCCTCACCATATGCAACTTAGAGCACTTACAGAGTTGAAATGCATTGTAGAACTAGAATAGGGTCACCTACGGGATTTCTGCAAGATATGGATGTAACTTCCCATACAGTTCTTGAACTGCTCCGGGGGTTGCAGAAAGTGTCAGTCCCGGCTCTGTCCTGTTTCCACTCACACAGCCTCTGTTTATGGGACACCTATGATGAGACTACGGTCTCATACATTCTGGAAAGATACCATAATGGTTCAGAAAATCTAGCTGTGTAAATTTAATTCTGCAGACTGTGTGGCCTTCTTTTAACAGTTTCTGAATGTCTGTATACTCCTTGTTTCTAATGGAGAGTATATTTTTTTCTTGCAGTGTAAGGGTGCTACACCTTTGAAGATACTAACTATAGGAAATGTTAGCACACCACTGATGTGCTTAAACGAATCCTCATACTTGTCTGAAAGAAATATGATCTGGGGAGGCTGTGGAACAAAGATCATTGCCTTAACTAGTGATTTCTCTGTTCAAAAGCTCATTGAAACAAAGACAAGTCCGCTGTAAGTGTTTTTTTATAAGTGATGTTACTTGGCTTTTTTGTTGTTTTCATAGAAGATTTCTGGCAGTAGTTTGATGTAGTGTCTTGTCCTCAAGCTCATGTTTTGAGTTCTCTTGTTTCCATTCTTTTACTTCCATAATATAGATGGAATAAAATGTGCGTTAAAATAAGATCAGTGAGCAGTGTTTAAAGCGTTTGTTGCTCCTTTTAAACAAGGGATATGCTTTTTTACTATGTAAAGGATTTATGAAGTCAGTATGTCTTCAGAAAATGTATAAATGCAACTGATTAGTTTTTTCTCCCCCGGTTGAATTTGTCCAAGCCCTAGCTACTTTAATATTTAGAATTATACACACATACTTAGCATAGTATTTGTCCTTACACGTTTGTCAGTATGATATGTGTGGATATCTTTGCCCTATAGAGTTAGATCACGTATGATTTCTGACGTCTCATCATTTAAAAATTTGAGACTGAAGTTTTACACTAACAGAGATCATTATTCTGAGAAATTAGTTTGCTTTAGAAGATAATATGTTAATATAAAGCAAAAAACTAAAACATCAGTAAAATGCAATTCGATGGCAAGATGCAAAATACATCACAAGAACAATTTGAGCTTTGTGGAGGCAAAACAAAAAGTACAGTTGTCAAAACCAAGTAACATTAGGGAAAGTAGCAATGTTACTGAATGTCTGCTCTCAGGGGCCTGTGATCTTGAGCTGTTCTTCAAGATGAATTGAAGAGTCAGTGAAATAAGCTAATGCTGTTAAAATGCAGGGACAATAATATTTTGATACATGCAGGCACAGATCTGACATGATAAACAAATTTGTACGTATAGGAAAACAGTCAAAAAGTCTATCAGATGAAGAGAAATGAGCAGAGCAAGGTGAACTATCTCTCACTGATGCTTTTTAGTCTTAGTCGTCTTTGGTTTTGTGGCCCTTTACGGTCTTGTGGGCCCTGTAAGAACTATGGAATGTCTCCAGACATGGA
>NW_010130457.1:6762-19031 GCF_000699245.1 Pterocles gutturalis | reverse complement strand
GAGTGGCAGGAGAAGAGTGGAGTTTGCCCTGCTGTGATGTGATCATATGTGATTTGAGCAGATAGATGGGAAAAGATCTATTAACAGGTTTTGGGCATTAATGCATCTCCAGGGATATCATCAGCATAACTCCATTACTGTGAGAATTTATGTCAAACTGTAGGAGGATCATAGCAAACCATTTCAGTTGTATCCTAGCCCCGTTTAGTTTTAAGGCTGAATGATTCTGTAAGAGTTACAGGGAAGCTAACCCCACTCACAACATTCAAGTTTTTCTACTAGATATCTTCTGTGTATCTAACTGGAGTTCTTCTCTCTTCTAGATTCTGTCATAATGCTTACAGTGATGCAAATATTATTTCAATAGCAATAGACAAATCCATCTACTTGGCAAAGAAAGACAGCCATTTTGTGGAAATCTGGGACAAGAAGACAGAAAAACTTTCAGAACTAATTGACTGTGCACATTTTCTTAAGTGAGTGTTTATTTCAGATTGATGGCCTAAAACATAGAAAGCTGAATATCAGATTGCCTTCTCTAGCATAGTACCTTAAGCTGCTGGAGGTAAAGGGATTTGCCCAGTTCTTTGGGCAAATGTGGAATTCCTTGCCTTTCTTTTCAACCAGAACTTCAGAATATCCCATGCAGAATCTCAGTTTTTTGAGACCCTTAATTATATTTCACAATTTGTCTATGATGTCAAGAAGATTCATTTAACTCTGCTTAAGAAAGAAGAAAGCCTTTTGCTGTCCCCAGGTACTAATGTTTTTGCATTCAGTTACTTCCTGCATCCCTTGAGAAAGAATGTCTTCTCTCTCCAGTGCACAGATTCAGGAGGAGATCAGAGTTTTATTAACAGTGACGGTGATTTTCATTTGTATTTAAATTGTTGCTCTCCCTTAATGTGCCACATCCATTTCATTTTCATGGTGAGGTTATGAGCAGCTTTTAGGTGTGCTCCTCCCCCTTTGCAGTGACATTATTCTCCTGAAGACTCGGAGAGAACAGAGAAGCATATCTGGCTCCTATGTAAAGGTCTTTTGAAGCAGACCAGCTGAGTCCTAGAAGTCCAGTAGTTTTCATCCCAGTTTGTTTCAAGTCGATCAATTGATTAGCATGAGATTTTTGCAGCTTCTCTTGATGAATGATTGTTTAAAAGGCTGGTATTGAGTCATGTTAGCAGTTGTGCAATAGTGTGTCACCAGATTTTAATACAAATTCTCTCTTTACTCATAGGGACAAAGTGGAAAAACTAAATACAGAATCAAAACACAAACTGGCTTATTCTGGAAGAGTAAAGACAATTTGCCTGCAAAAAAATACTGCACTGTGGATAGGGACAGGAGGAGGACATATCTTGCTGCTTGACTTATCAACACGTCGTCCTGTACGAGTTATAGACAACTTCTGTGATTCTGTTAGAGTCATGATAACAGCTCAGCTAGGTAAGTGAAACCAGCAGAAGACAAGTATTTTTAAATCAGTGCCAAGTTTAGGATTGCTGTCTCCTGTTTGGCGTGGTGTTCCAGGAACAGATTAGCATTTTCCATGTTTTGTTCGTTCATTCTATTCCACTGCTGTCATCTTCAGTCAATGTCAGACACTCCAGTGTCAGCTGAATACCAGTAGGCTGCCATTCATACCTGTGCCCACATAAAACAACAGCTCTTCCCTGGCTTGTTACTGATCAGCCCATGAACACACCCCGCCTTCACTGCATCCTTGTGCCATGTTTCTCTCACTGTCTTCTGTCTGATAGTCTCCATCCTCATCTGTGTCTCACTGCGTTCTTTCTCCGTCTTACCTTTATGCTTCTGGCTTCGTTCTATGGAGCTTGTTAGGTTTTAATAATTTTTCCTTAATTACTTGTTGCCCAGTTTTCTTCTGTCCTTATTCAGGAATCATTCTTTTAGGTTTGGGTCACAGGCAGATCACAGCAAAGCTGGGAAGGTGCTCCAGACTTGGACTCAGGGTGCAGACTTGTACGTTTGTGCAGTTCCTGTCACCAGGGCCTGTTGTCTCAAGCTGCTGTAGGCAGACAGTAGTTGTGAGTTTTCAGTGGTAATTACAAACAGCCAGAGGTCTGTAGTTGAGTATGGGGCACTGCTTGTCTATCATAACTTCCTTCACCTGTATGCTTTCCTGCATCTCTCCCAAAAGTAAAAAGGCCATACCAACTCAGGAGTTCATTGTATTGCAGTGGTGGGTACGTTCAAAATACACATTACTTCAAAACATACTCTGTGGCACAATGTGTGGATTCCCATTGCCTTCCACTGTGTTTTGAGAAAAACTCTGGATTTCCCTCATCAGCATGATTTAAAGTGTGTTTGCTGTCAAAAAAATGACTCTGAAGCTGTTGGTGTGGACTCAGAAACACACTGTAATCCAGCTGGCAAACTTCACAGTTGCAGGCTGCGGATGTTTTCTCATTGCCGTCATGAAATTTATTTGGGGACTGTTTTTTCCTTTCTGGCACCAGAAGTATCCATAGACTACAGTTAGCTCATAGTGCTGACAATGTTGTGTGAGCAAAAAAAAACCTCCATCTTCCTCTGACTTGCCTTTGTCTGAGACAGCAAGTTTGTAGAGTCTATTTTGTCCTCAACTGTTAAAGAGTGCCAGATTCACTAGCACAGTATTTTCGGTCCTTATGGTCCTGATAGCTACAATATTAGTACTATAAAGGGATGTTTTATTTTTAGCATTTTGTAAAGAATGGTTACTACAAAAATAAAATCTCAGCCTCACTTATGTCATTGATAGGGAAAGTATATTGTATGGAATAATACAGTGTGATTTTAAAAGCCCAGAGTCTCATATTCTTTCTTTCTAGTTAACTCAATGTTTTTAAACAAAATTTTATGTATAGAAAAGTTAACACTCCAAGAGAAAGAGGTGAGCTGCGTTTGCACAAATCTCAAGAATGTCAAGTAAGACTGATACATGCAGTTTGATATGTACTTTTTTCTTTTGATAATTTTTTCCCTGAAATTATTTATAAGGGTTGGGTTTTTTCCTAAGTTCAGAGACTTTGTTTTCACTGGGGTTTTCACAGAATCTGTAAGAATGGCACTGAGGCTGCTGAGCAAGTCTTTGATAGTAATGCATTGCTTGTGTGAAATGAGAGAAGATAGAGGGAAATATTTTTTATTAAATAGTTTAATTTAAGATTAAAATATATAATGTCAATCAGATGTAAATATTTCAGGGAAAAGAGATTGCCAGACTTTGAGACATTGATTTTATCTGTAGTTCATCTATGCATATGGAAATATAATGTCTTTTTCTAATTCTCTCACCTAACACATTGACATATAAAGGTTGTGGAGTCTCCTTCTCTGGAGACATTCAAAGCCCGCCTGGATGCGTTCTTGTGTGATCTGATCTAGGTGTTCCTAGGGGGATTGGACTAGATGATCTTTCGAGGTCCCTTCCAATCTCTAACGTTCTGTGATTCTGTGATATAATAGATATGGATTTATCATAGAGAATGACTTCTATGTAAATCTATGTAAATCTGTAGTTCATTTTGCAAGTGAAAATTTAGACTTCTATGTAGTGAGGAAGGACGCTAGTCTGAATAAGAAACATTATACTTAAGTTCCAGTCACTTTGGTAAGGAGTATGTATAGGACTGGTTGCAGAAAAAATGAAAGTGAAGAAAAATCTGAGTGTGGAAGATGTGTATGGTTCCCACCAGCCCACATCTACCACAAGCAGATTTACATCACTGTCAAAGGAGAACATACTGCAGATTTCCACAGGGCAGGAAAAAAATCTCTTTCTATCTTGAAGAGATCCGGGGGGACCTACTAGAAACATTTGATGATTCAGAAGGAATGTATTGTGGGGGACACACTGCAGTGTGGTCACACAGAACTTCCAAGACTGTGGCTGTCACAGTAAGCCATACACCAGTCTGCTTATATCGAGACACTGACCCCTCCTCATGTTTTCTCTGGGCAAGTGTGTAAGACTTCATGTATGAAGAGGTGTGGGGAGGTATGGGGCACACTACTGCAGCTGGGGTGTCTGCACATGGAGGGCTGGTCCTTCCCTGGCCTGATCCATGACCCAAGCAGCTAGTCCTGTATCCCTTTACTAGCGTACAGCCAGGGGCTCACTGTCCTCGTTGTGCTGCCAGTAGGACAGGGAGCTGCTGTAGCAGGAGAACATGCAACAGCTTCCGTCTCTCTTGGAAGACATTTATAAACATATCTTGTTGGGAATAAGTGGGATGTTGATATGGAAACACTGGCACATTCGACTTACTCTTTGGTGATCCAGCCACTCCTATCTTCCTAGTCTTTTTTTGCCTTATTCAATAGACACCTTCCTATGATCCATCCCCTATTCCTTCTTCCCTGCTAACTCTCCTACCCATGTGTCATCGTTAGTTCAGAACACTTTTAATTACTTTGTATCATGTTTGTTTTTTGTTTTTTTCATAACCAAACTGATTACTAGCACTTTCTGTTTCTGCTGTGCACTGGGACTTCATTTGCAGCCTATCCCTTTGCTGTCATACCCGTTCCCTGTGACTCCACTACCTCTGCTTGTGGCATATAATAGGGTGCTTTGTTCTTGGGCTTGTTCAACAGGCTGGCCGGCTGATCCAGTGCTTACGCCTTTGAACTCTGATTAACCCGCACATTAAATGGAGACGTGAACTATATTGTTTTCATGTCTGGGTTCTTCATGGTTAATGATTTTGAATAAAGGGTCCAGTTGACTGAACTTGGCCTTCTGTCCCCTTAATGGCATGATGTCATCTACTCTTTCTGTTCTTAAATTACAAAGTTCCCTTTAAAATTAAAATTTGATATTTTATTTCTTTGAAAAAGGGAGTCTCAAGAAAGCAGTCCTGGTTTTGGGATATTGCTATAAAAGTGACACTGGAGACAACAAATATCACAAAGGTACCTGAACTGTATTTTATTAATTTGTATTGTTAGTGGAGTGTATTAACAATCAAGCACTGTTATGCTTGACTACCCACTGAGAGTGGAGAGTTGATAATCATCATTTGATATAATTTTATTGAAACATGGTTATTAGGTTTTGTTGTCTTTTGCATTTCTGAGCTCCATACAAACTAACAGTAACTTCCAAAAATGGATCAGAGGAAGCCACTATCTGAAGTATATAATTTGCTGGAGAACTGTATTTGGAGAGTAAATGTCATTGTCTAATTAGAGAATGTATCTAATGGATTTCCAGAGGGGTCTGTGCTAGGCCAGGAATCCTCAGTGTTTCCATGAATGATGTGGATGAAGGAATCGTGAATGTGCTTTTCAGATTTGCAGACAATTCTCAGCTAAGATAAAGCCACAAGCACACTGGACGGCAGGATTAGAATTCAAAGTTGCCTTGGCAATTACAACAAATGGTCTGGAAGGAAACAGAATACAATTCAGTAAGGACAAATGCAAGACCTTTTACTTAATTAGGAATGATCTGGTGTACCAACATGAGAAAGTGATCAGCTTTAAGAACAGTGCTGCAAAAAAAGAGTTATAATTGATCACAGGCTGAACACGAGTCAGCTGTGTCACATTGCTGCCGAAGAAGCAAACACCACTCACACAACAATCAAAAAGTGGTGACTGATTCTTACACTCTGTTGAGTGCTGATATGGCCTCTGCCGGAGGAGCAGATCCATTTGGGACGGTGCTGAATGATCTGGACTATTGGGAATAGTCCAGAGGAGAAAAATGTAACTTGTGAAGAAATGCTGCAGGAATTTAAGTTGGTTAATATAAATAAAGCTTAGAGAGGACATGATAATAGGCTTCAAATATGTAAATAAAGAGGAAAGGAATAAAGACTTCTATATATTCCCTGTGGGTAGGATAAGGACTAATCAGTTTCTGTTACACCAAGAGAGATTCAGGTCGAACATCAGGATAAGCTTCCTGACAATTAGGATAGCAAAATGCTGGAATAGGAAGATAGAAAATCTCCATCTCTGGGTTTTTCTGAGAACAATTACAGTTGGTGCTCTGATCTTTCTTCACCTTTATCTTATCCCAGTTCCAGTCACTCCTAGAAATGTGGCAATGACAGTATAAAGTTAAGGGTGGCAAGTGTAGATGAGCTGACTGGAGTAAAATAAGAATCAAGCTTATGGCAGTGGTTTTTATATTCTGATATTCCCTGATTATTACTGTAAGAACTCCTGTTCCCTTTTTAGCCTTTTTATTGTATTTAAGAGTGCCATTAATTATACAGAGGAATCAGAGACTCCCAGAAACCTTGGGGCCTTAGTTTGTGAGCCCCTACTCAAGCAAGTCTTCTCAATTACCCTTATTCCACTAAAAGCAATGTGAATTCTCCATGCATAAAGAGATGCTTTCATGAAGGGAGACTGAAGAAGTTACCTTTTCCCAGTATACTCACTACCTTATTAAATCAGTTTTCATTTTTAGTTTACAGTGAATGAGTTTTGAATCTTGTAAGCTTTTAGGGTATATCTACTCAGGAAAATAGAGGTGAAGTTTTATGCAGGCACCTTAGTCCTAGCGTCAGTTTTAGCTCAGGTGAGTAACTTATGGCCCAAAGGAACCAGAAATGGTTTTTCAAGTGCTTTTAAATTGTATACTCTAAGTTTAGGAACTGGAAACCAAATCATTGTGCAAGTACAAACAGCTTGTAAACCAAAACTGCATTACTTCACACTGAAAGTGTCATATAACTTGTCTTCCAAGTCCTAAGCATCGTGCTTCATCGAGGCAATTTACAAGTAATTAAAAATAAGCAGATAAGCAAAACCACTTCTAATTATGCAATAATTCTTCTCTGTTGCAGTTTTCAATTTTTTTTAATTTTTTTTTTCCAGAATTACAATCCTGCGTGTCAGTGTGGGACATTAACTTGCCCCATGAAGTGCAAAACCTGAAGAAACATATAGAAATGAGACAAGAATTAGCAGAAAAAATGAAGAGCTTTTCTTTAGACTGAAAAGTCACCCTGCAAGTGCCATTCTCTTTTCTAGCCTTCCTTCCTAACCTACTGTGCAATATTTACAACTTCTTGTTGCTGGGGTTCTTAACTGAAAACCAGGAAGAAAATTGCCATGAGAGAAGCAGTTGGTATGCATCGGATACCAAGAAAAAAAAAAGGAGGGTAAGTTATTTGTAGTTTTTGAAAGGACAGAAAACTATTGAGAATTTCTGAATCTAAGTGTTATCATGCATCTGTTTACTTGTGAAGTTCTGCTCTGAGCAAGTATGGCTCAACTTCAGTATAACATTGTTCATTTGGTTTTTGATCCCAGTTAAATTGGGAATACGCCAGGAGACTATAAATGGCTCTTACTTACTTGATTATCTCTGCTGAGTTGACGCTGTAATAAGACGCAAAATTTAAGGCTCTATGTGTTTATTGCAGTTTGCATGTATGAGTTTGCTCTGATGATTCATGTTTCAGTAATAAGTCAGAGATCATGACCCTGAGTATATAAAAGAAAACGTTATATTTTATATAACAGCAGTGTTTAAAGGAGCATATGACTATATTACTCCTTGAAAACAACAGACAGAATAGTCTTTATTTCTTCCACAAATAATTGAAATTTTTCCATTATGATCAGAAAAAAAAAAAAGTTGTGCTACAATAATAGCTCAAAATTCAGAATTTAAATACACTGACAGGCTTCTGCAAGTTGTTGTCCTCTTGCAGTACTGCAGTCTGCCTTGTTCTTCTAGTAGAAGAAGTAGTCACTTCATCACAAACATTACCATTCACCGATTTCTGTTGTACAGCACACTTTGAAAAGCCAAGGGAAAACACAGGGTGAAAGCTCTGATCTGATCAATCATTTATCAGCAGTCCTGGCTAACCGGGGAGGTCTCGGTTGACTGTAGGTTAGCAAACATGGTGTCCATCTACAAGAAGGGCTGGAAGGAGGATCTGGGGAACTACAGGCCTGTCAGCCTGGCCTTGGTGCCAAGGAAGGTTATGGAGCAAATCATCCTGAGTGCCATCACGTGGCACATACAGGACAACCAGGTGATCAGGCCCAGTCAGCACGGGTTTATGAAAGGCAGGTCTTGCTTGACTAACCTGATCTACTATGACAAGGTGACCCACTTAGTGGATGAGGGAAAGGCCATGGATGTTGTCTACTTGGACTTTAGCAAAGCTTTTAACATGGTTTCCCACAGCACTCTCCTGGAGAAACTGGCTGCTCATGGCTTGGACAGGCGTACTCTTCACTTGGTGAAAACCTGGCTGGATGGCCAGACACAAAGAGTTGTGGTGAATGGAGTTAAATCCCGTTGGTGGCTGGTCCCAAGTGCTGTTCCCCAGGGCTCAGTACTGGGACCAGTTCTGTTCAATATCTTTATCAATGATCTGGACGAGGGGATCGAGTGCACCCTCAGGAAGTTTGCAGATGACACCAAGTTGGGTGGGAGTGTTGATCTGCTCGAGGGTGGGAAGGCTCTACAGAGGGGTCTGGACAGGCTGGATCGATGGGCTGAGGGCAGTTGTGTGAGGTTCAACAAGGCTCAGAGCCGGGTCCTGCTCTTGGGTCACAACAACCCCCTGCAACGCTACAGGCTCGGGGGAGAGTGGCTGGAAAGCTGCCCAGTAGAGAGGGACCTGGGGGTGCTGGTCAACAGCTGGCTGAGTATGAGCTGGCAGTGTGCCCAGGTGGACAAGAAGGCCAATAGCATCCTGGCATGTATCCAAAATTATGTGGCCAGCAGGACTAGAGACGTGATCGTCCCTCTGTACTTGGCACTGGTGAGGCTGCACCTCAAATACTGTGTTCAGTTTTGGGCCCCTCACCACAAGGAAGACACTGAGGTGCTGGTGTGTGTCCAGAAAAGAGCAACAAAGCTGGTGAAGGGTCTAGAGAGCAAGTGTTATGAGGAGCAGCTGAGGGAACTGGGGTTATTCAGCCTGGAGAAAAGGAGGCTGAGGGGAGACCTTATCACTGTCTACAGCTACCTGAAAGGAGGTTGGAGTGAGGTGGGTGTCAGTCTCTTCTCCCAAGTAACAAAGGATAGGATGAGAGGAAACAGCCTCAGGTTGTGCCAGGGGAGGTTTAGATTAGATATTAGGAAAAAATTCTTCACTGAAAGGGTTGTCAAGCCTTGGAATAGGCTGTCAAGGGAAGTGGTGGAGTCACCATCCCTGTAGGTATTTAAAAGATGTGTAGACGTGGTGCTTAGGGACATGGTTTAGTGGTGGACTTGGCAGTGCTAGGCTTATGGTTGGACCTGATGATCTTAAGGGTCTTTTCCAACCTAAGTGATTCTATGACTCTATGGTCTAAATGCTGCTACAGAAAGAAGCATGCATGCCACTGTAGCCAGACTGCTAGATCTTGGTTTGACTTGCTGGTTTACTTATCTCAATTAAAAAAAAAATAAATAAAAGGGAACTTTCACATTGGTATTTATAAACTGGAAAGTTACCACTTATTCTTGTTTGAATTTATATTTTATTTTGAGGCTAAGCAGAAGAATCTTAAGGAGTGTAAGAATTGGCTACCTCTTGTGTGTAACTACCAGAATTTGTTGCCACACAGCTTCAGTCAAGAGTTGCCTGTTACTGGTCTCTGGCTCTAAGTCCAAGCTGCTCCTTACAGCCTGGACTGACCTCCTCTAAGTGTGTGCCTTATTTCTGTCCTTCAGAAGACAGCTGTCATTTTCTTTTTTCTTTTTTTTTTTTATACCAAAACAATCTTTAGAGTGCTTCTGAAATCTCAAGGAGTGGAGTATCCAGAACCATTCCTGAGTTTATTTCCATGGAGCTGAACAAGGTTGAGCAACCAAAAAGTTGTCAGTTCTATTTTTACAGTTTTGGAGAAATTATATACTAGGACGACAGCATTTATTGTGTCCAACGGTATCATTGTTCTGTTTCCTGCCATTTGTTGAGTGTGTACTCAGGACTCCTTTCAGATATGCACCCCGGTTTTTATGTATTCTTGTATTCTGCATACTGAGAATAATTTGCTATTTATAGGGGATTTTATAACTCAGAAAATGTATATTGTCTTATAATAAATACTTTTTTCTAAAAAATAGAATATATGTATTGTGATTATGTTTATTTATAAGCCATTTTGAGATGTAAGCCTTCAACCTTTTTATTAAAATTGTGCTTTGTTAATAACATAGTCTGTTTTCTTAACACTGAATTTCCAAGGAGGAGCTTTCATGTACAGTTTTTAGGGAGCTCAATCCCAGGTATCAGGATGATGCAAGATCCCAGTTCTGTGGGTTGTGCTGACAGAGCTGCATTCCCACTTGTTCTCTCTCACAGTGCATGTCTTGAGCCCTTTTCCTTTCCTCAGTTTGTCTTCTACTTCGTGTTCCTTGCAGCCTTTCCCAGAGGTGGGAGGTGACCTGTAAGCAGTACTGTACTGTCCTTGCAGCTGTGAGTCACCTCTTCTGAGATTCTCTGAAAAGAACGACCCGTAGACTGAATCTGGCCTAGATGGTAGGTATTGCAGGGATAGCAAAGAACAAAAGAGACAACAGCAACCAAACAAAAGACTGGAGGTCATTACAAACCCAACTACATCGGTCACTGTTGAATTATCGGTGGTGAGAGGGTAAAATTTGGTAACAGTGGTAAACCACTGTGACTATTTGGCCATACAGAACTCATTCAAATGGCACAAAGCAATACAGCTGCATCCTCCTCAAATATTTTTTAGTACTAGAAGAAAAGATTTGGAGAGGATCTTGGGTTGGTGCTTCTTGTTAGTCTTTGCCATTTGATACAGTCTAGAAGTACATCTCAGGCCATCTTGAGCCCCATTAAGCTCATGCTGCACAGCTGCCTGTCTGCCACGTGTGGCATTTCTTGGGGAGAATAGTGACAGGGCACAGCCCGTCAAATAAAGCAGACAGCCCTCAGCATCCCTTTCTTTTCTGAGTGTGGGAAAGCTGTATGGAATGAGGTAGCTGCAGCTGTCAGGCAGTAAGTGTGCAGGTCCAGTTTAAAAACACTAAGGAACTGGCATCCCCTTCCCAGCTGGGACATGCCACCAAGGGGAAGAACACTACTTCTGTGCAACAACCATTTAAACCTGTGCTATAAGGAAACCTTTTTCCCAGAAACATCTCTACTGATAAACTGGAAGGAAAGAGGAAATAAAAAGATCCATGACTTTGTGTTCCCTCCAGTTTTAGTAGATCTGTTTGGAAACCAGATCTTGTGATCACACAAGAGCATAAGCTCTACCAGATGTAATGCTTCCTGTATACTTAGGATAACATCGAGCACCTGAAAACAGAAAAATGACCCTTACTTCAAAAAAAGAGCCTGTTTGCTTATGGGAAACAAGCAGTAGGAAGTGGCTGTAATTTAACACCTGAGCTAGGACATTTCATTAAACCCATGTTCCTTGGAACTGAGCAGCAAAAGCCTACTGGGGTTTAGTGCCTGTTGCTGTAGACACCTCAGTAAGACTCCTCAATACTTACACTAGGTCCTGTTCAATTAAGTAACAAAATTACAGGAACAATCAAATTGTGAAAAACATTTTTCCCTGCAGTGACCTTATGCTGACTGGTACCTACCGCTGACATGGTTTATTTGAACGGAGCAGTAAGCTGGAATTTATATTTTTAAGTTATTTAAAGTTATAATACACCCACAGGTTGACCCAAAAAAAAAAAAATTAAAACTAGCCTAGTATGATTCTGCTAAAACCAAAATGAAAGTAAGTTAAGCCCTTTTTTCCATTTTTTTTCTGTGTTGCTTTGATTTTCTTACTGCCTGAGAGGTGGCGGGCGAATACTGTCAGGTTTGTTGAGCCCTGCCTTCAGTGCCTACAAAGGCTGCAAGTAGAGACTTAAAAAGCAATGTTATGTCTCTGGCGTATGTAATTATTTACTTCACTTCCACCACAGCCCATTAGCATCAATGACCTGAAAAGTTAAAGTGGAGAGAAAAGCAGAAAGAAATAAAAATCTTCTGCAGTAATTCCAGTGTTTTGCCTTTTCTGCACCATTTATTTCTCTGCCTTTTGCTGTGCTTTTCCCGTGCCACCTCTTGGCGCTGCCTCCTGACGCAGGGCTGTGCCTGGGAGAGGGGCAGGGCTGTTTGCTGTGGTGGGCTTTGACCCCACTCCTATCCAGCGGAGAAGCACAGAAACCATTTTGCAATCTAGGGGGGAAAAAAAAAACAACCAACAAAAACAAAAATTAAACAAAAAAACCCACAAAAAAACCAACAGAAAGAAAAGATGATGGCATGACACTGCTCAACAGCACAGTCGGCTGCCAGCCCAGCATCCCT
>NW_010130457.1:5975-6731 GCF_000699245.1 Pterocles gutturalis | reverse complement strand
CCCGCCCCCTGGGGGGGGGGGCAAGTACCATTCTGGTGCTGCCATTGAGACCCACGAATCCCACCCCGGCAGCAGGAGGGCAGGGCAGAAAATGTGACTGTGCAGCGCCTGGACGGACCCACAGCTCTTCCTTCCTTCTGAAAGACATGAAGGAGAGGAGGCAAGCAGGCCTGCAGCAGCACAGCACTGCCCAGCAAATGTCCTGTCCGGGGCACTGCCCTGCCCACACGAAAGTGATCTTCGGGGTGTACCTGCGGAGGCAGCCCTCACACCTCCCGCGCCATCACCCCCCGCCCATGGGCACCCCAGCCCAGGGCCCTGCCGGAGGGTTGGGGGTTGGACCGGCACCTGCCCAGCCTTCCTCAGTGGGAAAGACATGGGAAGAGAAAAGGAAACCTCACACCCCTTCATCTGCTCAGCATACTGCTAAAAGGCAGCTGCTGCTCCACCAGACCCCCCATGGCCCCTCCCAAAACTCAACATGCAGGACAATCGGTGCTCGGGGTGACATCCTGGTGGCAACTGGGCACAACTCCCTCAGCTCAGTCACACCACCTGCACCAGCCACGCTCCCAGGGGATGTTCCGCCCCCCCCGGAAAAAAAAGCATAAATCAACAAAGGCTTTGGTTCCCCACCAAGCAGCAAACCAGCTGAGTTCTGTGCGGTTGGAGGTAGGTTATCAAGCCGCGCAAGGTTATCAACCCTCCCTGGGTTATCCACCCACCCAGGGAGGAAAGGCTGAGTGACCCCAATGC
>NW_010130457.1:0-5936 GCF_000699245.1 Pterocles gutturalis | reverse complement strand
TGCCATGGCCGGAGGAAGGCTCCACAGAGGGGACCAGCCCACAGCTCCTGCTAACGAGCACCCCCCAGGCCAGGCTCACTCTTTGCACCATCTCTTTTCTGCACAGACCCGTTCAGTCATCAGGCTGCAAAAGGGAAAAAAACATTTTGTGACAAGCTCCCCTTTTCAATCCTTTCTCAAGGGAAGGATGAGCCATAACTAGTCACAGAGGGAAAGGAGAGGCCTTGGGTTCCCCCACGGGCCCTGGGTCAGCCCAACACAGCGACAGGAGCACAGTGACTCAGCTCGGAGGGTCACTCGCCACATCTTCCCCTGCTCCGAGTTTCATCAGCTCCCGCAGAGCCCAGCCCACGTAGGACCAGCAGCCAAGAGGACACAGCGCAGTGGGACAAGCCTTGTGTTGCAGAGAGAAAAATCAAACGGTGGCAATGGAAGCAGCCAGCTCTTTGCGCTGCAAATACATTAACTTTAGTTCACTGATTCTCAGTTCCGCTTTTTGTCGCCTTGACATCTTAGTGGTTGCCTTGAAAACATCTGTTCTCTGCGAGGCAGCAAGAATCACCACCCCCACCACCGCCCACCGGGCTCCTGGGCTCTGCAATTTGGAATTTAAACCCACTGAGCTAAGGCTGAGGCTCAGAAACATTGGCTCCACAGCGTTACCATCCCAGGTCACAATAACCTTATGCAAACCTGTGGGGAAGCCAGCTTTATGTACTAATGATTTTCTTACGTTATTGTAAGCATTTCCTGATGAAAGCTCACATAAAACTCACGTAAATTTTGCTGTTTTGAAGCCCATTGCTCTGAAGCTTAGTACTCTGCTGAGCTACATCCATGGGTGGGCAAAGCAAGACCAGTTGAGCTAACGTCCTGGGGCTCAACTAAGTGGGTGCTGACCCCAGGGGGCTCCATTTGCACCCGTAGTTCATCTCCCAGGACTAAGGGAGGCCACCTCGGATGCTGGGACAAGCCACCAGGGCTCAGACATGCCCCCAGCCCTCCTCTCTGTGGAGAAACCATCCTCACCATGGGGCTGACCCCTTCTCCCCTGGCCAGGCTCTCTGAGTGCTGCTGACAGAGAACCAAGAGCCCATCCATTGCCCCTGCAGCGATGCCGGCCACTCAAAGGAAGATATTTCCCCTCTCTGCACAGCTCCATAGTCTGCTACAGCAACAAACCTTTTGCGTTAGTCTAACACCATCAGGTTTAGGCAAAACTCAAAGGATGCTGTTAAATCACACACACAAGTAAAAGTTTAATGAGTTTCCTATTACTCCAAAAAAAGTTCAAAATTTGAAAAGTGAATTTCTAAACTCTAAAGAAAAGTCACCCACTAGAGCCCTGCTCCCGGCTGAAGCTGAGCAAGAGCAGCCCCTAAAGGGCAGAGAGCCAGAGGCTGCCCGGCCCTGCTCTGCAGCTGTGCTGGGTTTAAACACCATGGTTGTTCATACTCACTCCTAATAATTGACTACCGTCCCTGTAATTAAGCTTTGGTCAACAGTCATTTTCAAATATTATCCATGTGTCAAAACTTACCTCCCCCCTTTTCTTTTTCTCCTCCAAAATAACAGTATGTGCTGAGCACCCTGGAACTGGAAAATCTCATTGCAGAACACGCTCCCACCACCTTGTAATTACAGGAAAGTTTGCAAGGAGGAAAAAAAAAAATACAAACCACGTTGAGTTCCCTGGTTTTACAGTTACTACAGCTCAGCCCAGGAAGGGACACAAACACCTGGGCTCTGCAGAAGGAGCTGGTGCAGAGCAATCAGTCCTGCTGGAAGAGTCTGCAATCCTCATTGCTGGGGATGGGAAGAAAAAAAAACAAACCACACAACAAAAAAACCCCAAACCAATATTCAGCATCTGCAGTTCCAATAAAACCAGCACCAGAGACACACGGGACCATGCGGCCCTGCTTCTGCAAGCTGCCAGCACAGGGGTGCCCGGGCTGGGCGGCTCTGCGAGACACGTCACCTTTCATGCACTGAGGCAGGAGGTGACAGAGGCACACGCAGACAGGTGCAGGGGGAGGCTCCGGCTGGAAGGATGCTGGTGGCCTTGGCTCTGGACAGAAGCAGGGACAGTCCTTCCTGGGCAGGTCAGAAAGCCACCAGCTTGCCCAAATGCAGGCCTGGAGATGAGGCCCCACACATAGGAAAGCTCATCACCACCTGTTTGCAGTGCTGCTGCACCACACCTAGCCACTTTTCTCCAGTTAAAGGCTTTATCCTGGATGACTTTTGCTTTTTTTTTTCAAAAGCCCTTTGGGCTTTGACCAGTGCAGCTCCCCTTCCCCGCAGGTGGCTCCAAGACCTCAGGAGAACAACATGCAGAATTGCTGCTGTTACTCAGTTGCCCCATCGCCACTGGAAGACGGAAATACCAGCATCCTGGTTTCACCCAAGGACCCATCATTCTCCACCCTGTAGGAGAAGCTGCAGGACAAAGGCAGGGAGCTCCCGGCCTCCAGGAGCAGCTCTTGCAGACCCACACACCTTGGGACAGCGCGTTCCACAGCCCAGCTGCATGCAGCCGCCCCCGGCTCGCTCTGCCCATGGTGAGGGTCTTACACTGCGGCCACAGGCTGCTAGGGGCTCCAGCCCCTCATGGGGTCCCTGGGGAACGGCTTTTGGGCTCAGTACAGGCAGGGGAGCTCAGGGCCCTCGCTCGGAGGAGTGCCCATGGCACCTCTGGTCTGTGACAGCACAGGCAGGCGCAGGCACGGCAGCCCAGAGGAGCTCTGCTCACCCCGGCCCCGCATCCGTCTGCAATCGCCTCTTGCCCCTGCACCACACCAGGGTCCTTCTGAACTGAGCCCAGGCTGGCTTTGTGCTCTTCACACACCTCAAATCACTGGTCCTGGGACTCTGAACATTTCTATCTACACACACAAAAGCAAGCAAACAAGCCACAAGGAGATTTTGCTGGAATCCTGGAACATCGAAGCCAGGTAGAGGCTCGTGTTCGCAGTGTGCTGCCAGCTCTCCCCCGCAGAAAGCACACTGCGATACAACCACCCAGCATCTGCTTCTGCTTCCATGAATTTATGGACCAGAGAGACCCAATAACTGAACAGCCCAGAGGACTCCAGCAGCCGTAACCTGTGGCACAAGAGCAGCTGTGGAGGAACCAGGTGGGGAGCGGCACTGCCACATGTCCCCGCTCAGCTCCCTCTTCCACCCTGAGGGCACACAGGATGCCCACCCTTCAGACCGACCCCAGCCATCACGGCTTCAGGTGACTAGCATTGCCCCGCTGCCACAGGAGCTACTGAACACCCCTGGACATCGCCCTTGGCCTCCGCACCAGCCTCCGCAGCCCCCCAGATCCCCTCCGCCTGCATCAGGCTCAGACCCCTGCCCCAGGCAGTGCTGCCAGGCCCCACCAGAGCAGGACTTGCACGGTTAAAGACTCAGAGCAGGTAACTACACCTTAGGTGAAGTCCTGACACAGCCAGGTTTCCACTCATTTCTGTCCTTGGCAGGGCTTTTAATCAAAGACCTTGGGAAAGGGCCAGCGGAGGAGAGGCATCACGTACCACACACGTGGGATAAATCAGCATCACGCTGCCACATTCAGCTGCATGGACCCTGTGCCTCGGAAGGGGCTCTGGCCCAGCATGTCCACACAGCCAGCAGGCACTGCTGCCGGAGGCACACAGCTCAACCTCCTCCTGCCCGAGAGGCAGCCAAGCAGGAGAGGGACAGTCTCTGAATCGACTCTTGGTGGAAGACAACGCTCTGTTGCACCTATGTAGCAGTGTTTATAAAAACATGTATTTTCAAATCCACTTGATTTCTGCAGGTTTTTCCATTGGACTTTTCCATACACATCAGGGTAACACAGGGTAAACTCGAGATGGGAGCAGGGACGAAGCTACTCACCACCACAGAATAAGCGCTTACACCGCCTGACACGCCTGCTGTCTCCATATTCCCAAAGTGACACTAAAAACTTCGGTACAGCGCTACTGCGGATTGCAAACCCAGCAACTTTCCTGAGGATGTAACACAGGAATGGGAATTCTGGTGGAAGCCATCAAAATAGGCTGAAAATCCTGCCAAACCCCTTTGGCTTACACCTCTGCTCCAGCCCCCAAGGGCACTGCAGAGCTCAGGGACAAGGTGAGGGGTGAGAGGTGACTCACTTCCAGATCCCTGGACAGAAATGAAATACAAATAGGTCCCACGCACCCTCTTACTCAGTCCACAAAAATTCAAACACTTCATTTTAGGCTGGATATTAGGAAAAATTTCTTCACTGAAAGAGTGGTCAGACATTGGAACAGGCTGCCCAGGGAGGTGGTTGAGTCACCATCCCTGGAGGTGTTCAAGAAACATGTAGATGTGGTGCTTAGGGACATGGTTTAGTGAGTTAGGTGGTGCTGGGTTGGACTTGATGATCCTTGAGGTCTTTTCCAACCTTAATGATTCTGTGATTCTATGATTCTATGCATGAACAAGCTCCCACCCATCAAAGTGCCCTGAGCTCCTGCCCCATCCTCAGGGCAGCCACACATGCCGGGAGGGCAACAGGAGCACCGTGGGCCAAGCGGCCACTGTGACAGGCCCAGCAGATGCTCCTGCACTTCTCCCTGCACGCTCGTCCGTTCTTGCAGGAGCCTGCTGGAGGAGAAAAAAATAAAAACCCCCAAATTGTCATGAAGCTCACACACAGTGACATCTCAACGAACACACAATTCAAAGGTCCAGCTGCAGGTGTCACGGGACAGGCAGCAATACGCTGCATGTGGCATCGGCACCCAGAGCGTCACCTGTTATCTACTGAGAGCGCACATGTCAGACGGGAGAAATCTCCCCAGCTCTCCATGCACCTGTTAACTAAAGCGTGGCTGCAACATCTGGCTCTTGCCCATCTACAGTGATCATGATCCACAAGCACAGATCAAAAAACGTTACTGGGGAGCGGGGTGGGAAGACGTAAATGACTTTGTATTGTAACTACTTTACATTCCCCATATACAGAGCACTCCAAGAAGGAGGCAAAAATTTAAATTATACCTCTCCCAGGTACAGGAGATCCAGTAGTTTTTTCAGTGGGAGTAAATCACTCACAATTTCCTCTGGTCACGTCCATTTCACACCATTACAGCAGGGAACCTACCAGCCAGCAACAAATGACTTCTGTAGCAGCCACTTGACATAAAGCTACTGCAGATAGCGGGCTCGGAGCAGGAGCTGGTGAAGCAGAAGGGCAGTGTCGTGTCCCTGCCCTGGCAGTCAGGCGGGACAGCAGCAGCAAGAGGAATGGGGTACCTCCAGATACATCCTCGCCTCCTCACCCCGAGAGGAGGAGACCCCCCCTCTGCCCAGGGACGGCCATCAGTTTGGGCCCGGCTCTGCAGACACCCACCACCTGCCCCTGCAGCACTCAACCAGGCTCAGGTAAAACGGGCAGCGGGGAAGGGGCCATACGCCGCCAGTGAGCACTGCCTCCCTCGGCAAAACATCCTCGTGTCATGGCTAGAAAGGGGAATCTCTGCTATTCGAACAGTGCAAACAAACACAAACAGGAGCCCGCTCGTACCACCTCAGGGCACCTCAGCTCTAAGGAAACTCTTCTGGAAGACAGGAAAAGGTGACATTGTCTTGCTCCTGGGCCAGCCGCGACCAGAAGTGCTTTGGAAAGGACACTAAGCCATGGCACGAGGAAAAGATGAAGCACTTCACATCGTTATAACTGAAGTGGCTGAAATGCGGGTCAGGCTCTAGCAAGACATGCGAGGGCAGAAGGCGGACAGACCTGCACCACCAAACCTCTGCCAGGGCACCTACGGCAGCAGGCAGAGCCCCTTACGGCTTCTTGAGGTGTTCACAACAGTACATTAACTGCATGTGCAGGCAAGGGCATCTTCTACTAAACAACAGACCACCGCCAAGGCAAGTTACTGAGGAAGTGCATTCTGGAT
>NW_010130456.1:0-318 GCF_000699245.1 Pterocles gutturalis | reverse complement strand
AGCAGTGAGCCCCACCAAGCCAGCCTAGGTAGGGCCTGCTGGCCCTGCTCCCTCTGTGGGGCAGGCAGACACCTGCTGGGATCTCTGCCACAGCCCTGGGGCACAGCCTTTTATCTGCTCCTGGCGTTCCCTGCACTGGAACCTCCACTCAGATCGACCTTGTTTCCCTCTTTTGATTCATTAAAGTTCTGATGCATCTCAGCCCATGACTCTGTGTCGTGCTTTTCCCTGCAGATGCTCTCCCAAGATGCCCAGGGAGAGAGGTGTTCCTGGGGATGATTCTGGGAGGGGGGTTTTGGGGATGGCTGTGCAGGGGGT
>NW_010130455.1:0-8751 GCF_000699245.1 Pterocles gutturalis | reverse complement strand
TGTGATTCTGTGATTCTGTGATATACTGTGGAACTTTAATGCAATCTGTTTTGTTGGTTTTTTTTTCCCATTTCTGCTGAGGACTGCTGTTGTCATATAAAGAGTGTTCCCAATCAACTGTGTACACCATTAACATTAGACTTGAGAGTATTTTAGCCAGAGAACTTTCAATTTTCTAGGTAATATGTTAAATATTTTCCACCCAAAGGTTTAAGTCTACAAAGTACTACGCTTACTGGTGAAACAACCAAATACACAGTTAAGTTTTCAGCCTTCCAACTTTAAAGTAAAAAGCAGCATATCGCAATTGAAACTGCAGACAGACCAGTGTTTAAAGCAGAACATACAGAAACTGTGACTTGGATTACATTGTCTTCTCACCCTGGACTTCTTTTCTGCTTTTGAGTAAATCAACTGCAGTTCACTAACTTTTGTGGACCAATCTTAAAAGTAAATTCTTTGGTCTATGCACAAGTCCAAAAATTCAAGTACTAAAAAAATCCCATTAAATTATTGCTTGACTTTCTAGGGACATATGGGAGTCCTTTAACTGGGAAAACTGCCTACAAAACTGGTTTTATTCAGGTGCAGAACTGCCAGGGCTGAGCAATGAGGCAACAGAACTTGCCAAGACCCATAAATATTGTGTTCCTTCATCTGATTTACCTGCAGCTCACCAAATCCAGTAGCTGGTCCAAAGACCTTTCCATGCTCCTTGTTTTTACTTTATTACCTGGGATAGTTGCCATAGCATGGAGCCTACGAATCCATATTCCAGTGAATTGGTCAGATGACCCACCACACAGCTCTTCACTTTACAAAGAGATCCTGCTTTCTCTTGTCTCTCCAATACTCCTTACTCTGCACTCCCATCACCTTTCTTTGGGTGAGCAGTGCTTATTGGGCTCTTCATTGAACGAATTCTAAGTATAACTTCCCTTCTGCATTAAAAAAAAAAGGTGCTGGGGTTTTTTTTCCAGGTTAGTTTTCCACTGTGTTAGATCCTGCCTAGCACAGAATTCAACAACTTCAAAGCCAGCATAGAGAAATGGAAAGAAGCTTGTGGCTAGGAACAGAGGGGAAGAAGTAAATATTAGACAGACTTACCACAAGTGACCAGCAAGCCCTTTTTCATCTCAAAATCTGTGAGCCTTCTCCACAAATGCCAGTTTTCACCTGGGAGCGACTCTTGTTCCCCGTACTCTATTGGAATATGGAGATGGCCCTTCTCTGATATTCTCTTTGCAAACCCATTCACATGAAATAAAAAAAATATGGGTCAGGTATTCCAGCTAAAAAATAGACAGTCAAAGTTCCAACCTAAAAACCATCATCACAATTCTGCAGCTGCAGACATCTGTGATATTTATTTTCAGGATTATTTTGTTCTTTTACACTTAATTAGAGTCTGGATGCGCCTGAATTCACTTGTCTTCTGTTCACAGTCATCCTCAGAAATAATAAATGTTGTTTTGCAGAGTCAGATTGCTGAATGCTTCAAGGCTATGCAAGCAAAAGTTGTTTATTTAAAATCAAAATAGCCAGGAAATCAGTAGGCCAGTGACATGGGAAGGAGTTTTATTTGCAGATATTAAGTAACTGTTTTCAAGGTTTGCAATACCAGAAGAACTATTAGCCAGCTGAAGAGGTACTACAAGCTAGTCTCTCCCTTTTCTAGGGAACAAATCTTTTCCCCTCATTCATGACTGATTGGTATTTAATATTAATTAAACACCAGTTAACGATCAATGTTTACAAAGCAAACGAACAAACAAGCAAACAAATATCAACACTAAAACTTCTTTTACCAGGTTGGAGAAAATTCTTGAAATAGAGATTTAAAACTTCACTCTAAGAAAGGTCTGACAGGAATACTGTAGAAAAACAAAACAGTTGGTTTGCTTCTGAAGCAAAATTGGTGCAAAATTAAAACAGACATCAAATGAAATCATATGTCATAAGCAGAGTAGTGGTTTATCAGATCATATTCTGTTGTTTGTCTCTTCGAGCTTCTTCCTACATTTCTCAATTGTAACTTCTCCCATGGTGTTTCTTTTTAATATATGGTGAGGTTATGCACTGTTGATGACCAAGCAACATCAGTGAAAAATTATAAAATAGCAGATGTGAATCAGTAAACTAATGCCATGGGGAGGAGTTTTATTTTCGTGTGTTCATATGAAACATTGCAAATATAATTGCAAAACACAGCCTCAAATTTAAAATGTCAACATTTTAATCTCTGGTATTGGATCTTTTAGTTTTCCTGATGGTGTTGAAGTGCATATATACATAAACATTTTGTTGTCTACACTGTTTCATACCTCACCTGTGATTCTGCACAATCCAGTGACACAGATGGTGCTAGACTCACTAAGACAGCCATCTTCTGAAACTAAATCTGGAATATAACAGATCTGCTTATGCCTATGCCTACTCTATACCCATGCCTATAATGGGTCTGCCTAAGCCTAATATCCACATTAAGAAGCCATTTAATCACCTCAGTTTCACCTCAATTTAAAAAGAAGCAAAAAATCTCAATCTCCTCACAAGAGAGGAACACTTTAAAAGCTACTCTCAAAGTACCCAGTGTGTAGTCCGTTCTTTGCAAAGGGCGAGCTGCATTCAGTAGTGCCAGAAACGTAACTCATAGCCACTGCCAATTACCTTTTGCTCTGGGGGTGCAGCCTCCCTGCTGCTCTCCAATGCAGGGCTCTGACTGGACAGTCTCTGAACAACTGAATGGAGGAGGGAAGTTCCTAACCTTGCAAGGGAGGGGTCTAGCCCCCAGGCCTTATTTCCCCCAGCTGAGGTAGCGTTTTCCAAGTGGGAGGCAAAGACACCACACTAAATTTAATTTCAAACAGGGCTGGGTGAAGGCAATGTCAAAACCCATAGAAAAACAAGTATACCCCTTGGAATTTTAATGCATGGGCAGTTTGCTGTAAGTGCTATTGAAAATGCTTCTGTTAGGATTATTGACTGATTGCAGACAACTGAAACTGCACAGATTTTGAGAGAACTGAAATTATGGAAAATGCTGCAGAGTGAATTTGAATAACAAGTAAATTATATCTTATTTATCAAAAAATATTCTATGAAATAATTAAAAATATATACGATTTTAGTAACTATTTGCTCAACACTAAGGAGCATATTGCACATTTGAGGTAAGAATTTATCCTGTTATTCTGTCTCCAGTATCTACATGTGAATGGGCTACATTTAAAGACAAAAAGGACCTAAGAACCCCAACCTGCTAAATAAAATACTAGTCTTTTAAAAAGAACTAGTGCCATCTCCTAAAGAAAGAATGCCCTCTACTGCCTGGTTACAGAGCTGCACCATAGCGAAAGAAACAGCTGCTCAAAACAGGTTTGACATGGAGCGAAACCTCAAAAAAATAAATTAATAAATAGATTTTAAAATAAAAAAAATTACAACAATTTTTGTAGGTTATCTCTCAGAGCTATTGGGAGATATGAAATACATGTATAAAAAAAATGTCGAAAACAGCATTTCTATCTACTCTACTGTTCATTTTTGTGATATGCTTGCATTGCATCGTCCCAAATGTCTCACTCTAAAAAAATATATAAAATCAAGCTGAATATTTTCTCCATAATACTCAAATGAATAACACTTTGGTTTTAAAATGGCTGATGTTGTTACTTTCAGTAGTTGTTTTAGTGTGCATTTTCCTTTAAGTTTATAAATTTGTTGCCTCTCCTCAAACTTAAAACTACCCCCCCACACACACCCTTTATTACTGTATACAGTCTCCTTCAGAGGCATGTGTATATCATTCATCCACAGTGGTTTGCCTTTGAAAAACAGCCAGCTGAAATTCTTACATCTCTAAAAGTTACATTTACAGAATGCAATTTTGCAGCATTCTACCACACAGAAGTGCACTAAGAGTTGTCAGAAAACAGCAGAGACATGCATGCTGATTTATTTCACATCAGCAGGGAAGAAAGGTCTCAAGAAAGCTATTCTAGAAAGGTTACCTCAGATCTGGTTGTGTTTTATATCAGATTTGTTTCTAAGGAAACCCTGTATTTTCTTAAAGTAAAAACGAAATTTCTGAAGCAACGTTTAAACAGTCACCAGTTAGCACCTCCAGCAGCAGATCTTTTTCCTGTCATTTTTTTTCCCCTTACTTCTTTGGCTATCCAAGTAAGTAGAGAGTCCAGGGATATTCACAGCAGGCTAAGTTTTTGTTTCTGTAATAACAGCATTTTTGGTTGTACAGCACCTAAAATACAAACTCAAAGATAGTTTAACTCAAAGACTGCTTGAAAGCACACAAATTACAAACTTCTGGAATACATGATCCTTTCTGGTTTGTTCTTGACAGTACTTAATATTGTCCTGTCCTGTGGAAAAGCAAACAAATTTCTTACCTTGAAATAATTATTTTTCTGACAGATATTAATTTGAATTTTCCTCCTTTCCTAATGTTACACTTGGAATATCTGGAGAAACATATGGTCTGGAGGGAAGGTGCTATTTTCTTATCTGGAGAAACACATAGAAAATCAGGTTAAAAACCAGAATATTAGATCAGGTAGCTCTACATTAGCTGAGAGAAACTGACAAAATGTAGTGTAAGAGAAAATACTGAAAAGAGAATTTCACTGCATCAGATACATCTTGAGCCAGCATTCTCTAAACACTTTCAGATCTTTACCAATGAAGACATGATTTTCAGGAAAAGAAACTACATTTTTCAACAATCCAAAAATGAAATAGAAAGAATGTCAGACGTACATAATCTGGTACGCAGAAGTTTATTCCATTTTGTGTAAAAACAGGAAAGCCCAGTTTTAAGCCAAACATATGGAGAACGTCAAAAAAGGACAACGTATTTAGAGTGATCTCAGAAACTCCCTAGCCTCCCCGGTTAGAAAATTGCTCTCTTTTGAGAAAGAAGGAATTACTAACTACTCAAGCCCTCCATAACTTATTTGACCAAGGTTGCTATAGTGCTGAAATAAAAGCACCAACACTTGATTTCAGACTAATTCCACATTATTCTCCTTTTTCAACCAGGAATGTCACATGGTGCTACCACCAGGGCTGTCCATGGGTGCTCAAAAATATTTTCTGCAATTGTTCTCATATTCTGACCATGAACTGACCCAACAATTTCAAGGAAACTCTTCCCTGAGCCTGCATAGCGGAAACAATAACAGTAAGAATGACTCCAGCAAGAGCAGACGAAGTTTTTTTGCCATTCTTCAGCTTTTCCTGTTACACATACATGTGTATAACATGGCTGGACAGATGTTTGAGATAGCTTTTGTAATAATAATAATGTACATGCCACTGTTTACGAATCTGCAAGACACGTAACTCCCAAGATTTTACTAACCTAAAAATTTGTTGCATTTTCACCTTACTGCAAAGAAAATCCGAGTGTTCCATTTTCAGCAGTAATGAACAAAAACGCCTAAAAATGCTGTCCCAAATAACACACAACATCTCTCAAAGAAAATACATTATCAAATAGCTTTTTCTTTCTGAGAATATATATAAGTTCTATGTGCATTTCACCACAAATACTACTTATTACTTACAATATATACATGCATGTGCATAAATACATATCTATGTTTGAATGTATGTATGTATGACTTTTCTACATTAAGAATCAAGGAGTTAGCAGTATGTTGATATAGCACTGAGGTTTAAAACAAGATTGCAATGACAACAGTACTGTGATTCATTGCTGCCAGGAGCAAATCTACAGGAGTAATGATCACCATCCAACCTTTGTTTCCTCTGCTGGTTGTATCAAGAATATCAGCTGTCTCAGAGAAGACCGTAACTCAAAATAACCAGGCACTTTAAAGAGGCACGATTCTTCTATCTTCATACAAAATACCGGATCATTGAAAGCCTTTTTTCTTAAATTGGTAAAGATACCTTTATTACAGAATATTTTAAGGGTTTTAAAAAATTTTCCTTTTTTATTTAAAGTTGCTTTTTAAGACCAGCTTCCAGTACAAATGAGTTGCTGCATTTGCACAAAACACATATCAGCAGTAATGACAAGCTAGTCTCTTCTAAACCTGTTCTCAACCAAACATCAAAGGCAGTAAGAGTGATTTAGGGTAATGAAATAGAGCTTAATACGATCCATAAATTGGAAGATTCCTCCTGTAAAAAGAGAGTAATTTTTTTTCTATAAATCATTCAGATATGTAAGGTTGTTTCTTCAATTCTTTATTAGCAGAATCACAATTCAATGAAAAATAGAGGAAGACTGGCAGTCAAACTAATCAGCAGGATAATGGAAGTGACATTAAAAGATATTGAAGGCTTGTGCATTTTGCTGTCCTAGCTTAGGGAATGGGACACAGTAAACAATTCAAAATATTTGAAGGCCATAAACTCCAAAATTCAAATAATTGCTTAGTATTACATGTAGAGTGTATTTAAGAATAGTAGAATTACCCTAAGCAAACTGGGAGAAGCTTCTTGACCGTGAAATGTATGCAAAACTGAAACAGCTTTCTTAACAGGGAGACCTGTTGCTCAAGTCATTCAAATTAGAAAGCAGAGAGCATGCGGAAATGCCCTATAGGGAATACTCTGCATTGGTTTGGCAATAAACCTAGTATGTCTTACCAACTACGATTTGTATGATTTCCTGGGTTGGACATAAAACACAAGGGAACTCAAGTCAAGAGTTCATGTAACTATTGTCTTTGACAGAGCTGAGAACCATATGGCGCAATACAGGCAAGCTGATGAGCTAATGTAACGCTAATGTTAAGTTATGGAGAGGCATGTATTCCTGTCAATATGTTGGCTAAAAAAAAAAAAGTCATATAGAATCACTAGATATAAAATAAATTTAAGATAGAATACACTGGCAGAATCAAGGATTCTTGCAGGATGACAACATCACTTCAAAACCTTTGTGTATTAATCACTTCAAAACCTTCTTCGTGTTCCCATCACTGTCAGAACCAGCCTTTGAGCTACCTGCAAGAAGCCCTATTGAGGATCACTAGAAAAAAATAGAGGCTTCCTACCCTGAGTTTGCGTCCTTGTTCTTTGTATTAAGATATTGACTGCACTGTGTTTTTTAACCAAAAAAAGACTTACAGGCCTCCATGGTGTCACAGACTCAGCTATGACAGTATGACCTGTGAACTATTTATTTCAGTATTTTTTCTGAAGTAAGAAGGGAAAGTCAGCCTTCTCTAGTTCTGTATTTCTCAGCTTCTCTTTTGCCCTTATTAATAAAAGCAGGACACACAACTACAACTGGGCAATAACTGAGTTTCCTAAATGAGTGACTTAAGGCAGGCCAAGGTGTCTTTCCTTTCTGATCTTGTCTTCTTCATCAATTACGTGTGAAAAAAATCAACGGCACATGAACAAGACAAACTTAGGTACATATACCTGAGGAAATGTCACTGAGTAACAGTACCCAGAGCTAAAATGATGCATTCACAGTTTTTCAGTCTTTTACAATAACAATGCCATATGTGGCAGTCCTTAACACACAAAAACACCACATACTGTCAACATGCACAAGTGTAGTATTCTCCAGTGATCAGCAGAGATTCTATCCTAAACAAAGTCTGTTTGCTACAAAATTTTCATCATCTTGTTTCATTTTTTTACATGTCTGAAGTTTTATACCAGGATACAATAACACAATAGGAGACAAAATTTGGTTTAAAAAGCAGTTAGTTAAAATATTTTTAAAACTGTCCTCACCACCAAATAACAAAAGCCCTATTATAAATATGTTAGCATTTGGTGAAAAACTCTGTGGAAAGAATTAAGCCCCCAAGCTTTTACAGTTTCATAAAGACTTTCTATACATAGGAAATTAAACTGAAATTTATGTCAGTTTGATAATGGCATCACTTAAAACCATAACAGTTAATTAACTAATTAACAACTTAATTAACTCAGCACTTAATTTACTTACTTGAGTTCATTTAAATTCCCTAGATGAGATTTAATGAATTTCTAGAATAATTTCTGGCTAACCATGTGATGTATGTTTCTCTTATCTAGGAGATATTTCATGAAACTAAGTGATTTAAGACAGAGACCACGAGTAATTTTTACTTTACAGCACACAACATTCCAAAACTTTGCAGTGGCTTACCTGCCATTTGTGCATGCATGGGACACACGGAGGTCAAAGCCTAGCAGAAAGTTTCCTTTTCTGGGAGTAAACACAGGAGTGTTCCACTTCCACGAACTGTCAGGCCTGCATTCACGTTGAGTTTTAATCCTTTTTCATTCAGCAGGCGTAATGGGATACACACTTGTGAGTCTTTTAACAGGGATTATAGTGGGCTACACCAATCCAAAAGCAGCAGTTTGCACAGTTCCAGAAAAATCAACATATGAGATATCTCAAGAGAGTCAACATGAAGCTGCATGAGCTAGAGCTAGGACAAACCTCAATTTTTTAAAGTTTTTGACCTAAAGCAACATTGTTTTTACATAGCTTGTGTAAATAACCTTTGAGGAGACAGAAGAAAAGATTAAAGGAAGCTTTAAAAAGGAGAGTCGTGCAGTTACACATCTCCCAGGCTTTCCTGTAATACAAGGTGACGAATGGTGGTGGGGCAGCTGGGGGCAGGAGGGGACAAGACGTGGGAGGCAGTGGGACAAGGACAGCCACACGCGCGTGGTTCCCTTTTCTCGGTGTGGGTGGCTGAAGGCAGTAGCCGTGGGAAAACAGCCCGGCTGCTGCTGCCTGAAATC
>NW_010130454.1:0-10493 GCF_000699245.1 Pterocles gutturalis | reverse complement strand
TTGAGGTCTTTTCCAACCCTAGTGATTCTATGATTCAATCCCCTTGTCCAGATCATTGATAAAAATATTAAACAGAACTGGCCCCACTACTGAGCCTTGAGGAACACCACTTGTGACTGGCCACCAACTGGACTTATCTCCATTCACCACCACTCTTTTTATCTGGCCATCAGCCAATTTTTTACCCAGTGAAGACTATGCCCATCCAAGCTGGGAGCAGTGAGCTTCTCCAGGAGGGTGCTGTGGGAAAAGGTGTCAAAGGCTTTACAAAGTCCAGGTAAACAACATCCACAGCCTTTTCCTAATCCACTAAGCAGGTCGTCTTGTTATAGAAGGAGATCAGGTTAGGCAAGCAGGACTTACCTTTCATAAACCCATGCTGACTGGGCAGCTGCTCTCAAGAAGGCATGCTTGACAGTAGCTGCCCAGAAGCAGCTGGCAGCACTGCTCATGGAGATCCTCTATTCCTAAATCCAGGCTTCAGTGTCATCCCTAGCACCACTGAATTAGCAAGTGTTACAGCTGTTTCTCATAGCCTGAGGCCTAGTTCAACTGTAGGGAAGTCTTCTCACCATGGAGCTGTAAATACTACAAAACCTTTCTCCTGTCCTCTCTTTATGCAGAGGTAGTGCTCCTAAATTGGGTGCCTAAAGTCTTTATCCTTTGTCTTTGTCTAGACAAGCCAGATGTATTTCTGATTTTAAGAGGAAATTAAGTGAAAACTTGCCCTTTGTTGCTGGACATTGACTGCAAAGTTTAATCTCTTGTCTCTTTATTGCATATTCTGGGGATCTGTGAAAGTTTTTTTTAATTAAATAAGAGGGGAAAAGAAATAAAAATAACTAAAATAAGAAAATAACAAAAAAGAAAAAAAATCCAGTGGGTAATATTTAGGTTAGTAGAAAAATGCTTCTTTGGGAAAGCAGACAAATTACTAACTCTAAGTAAAAGGATAGGAAAAAAAAAACTTTTGGTATCATGAAAAATTAATGAGTGAGTAGGAGGTCAGACCTATAGTGACTTGTAACTCAGCTCAGTTTGTATTAAACCTGGATATGAACTTCTGAACTTGATTTTCTACTACCTTTCTAGTTTGGGATATTGGTAAGAAACTATTAGTCATTAAATATATCGGTTTCCTTCTGAGTTCCATGGGATATTGGTGACTCAGCTGTACTGTTCAGAGGTTTGAAAAGCCTGCAGCTCTCAGTTATAATTTATAGTTCTTTATACCTATATACTTCTGTTTGTAATTTAGGTTCTTCTATATGTATTGTTTCAGGGTTTAGAAAAAAAAAATCTTCTTTAGAGTCCTTTAAAATTGATAGATATTTTTCTCTGCTAAATTCTAAACAGGATAAAATTACATTGCAGTAAAAAAGCTAAGTTACTGAATAAAATAAAGGTTTTGACCACAAATTTTTTTTTTGTTTAATTTCTGCATAAACTCTGTTTTATTCTTTAACTCAATTTTTGTAGGCAACTATGTTAACACTTGACTACTGCTTTTGTATATTGTGCAGGAGAAAAAAAATTGGGCACAAGTGGTGCACAAGTCCATGGGACCTGACGAGATCTATCCACGGGTCCTGAGGGAACTGGCGGATGAGTCCTGAGGGAACTGGCAGATGAAGTTGCCAAGCCATTAACCATCATATTTTAAAGGTCATGGCAGTCTGGTGAAGATCCCACTGACTGGAAAAGGGGAAACATAAGCCCCATTTTCAAGAAGGGTAAGAAAGAAGACCCAGGGAACTACGGGCCAGTCAGCCTCACCTCTGTGCCTGGCAAGATCATGGAGCAGATCCTCCTGAAGGCTCTACTAAGGCACATGGAAAACGAAGGAGAGGTGATTGGTAACCAGCATGGCTTCACCAAGGGCAAATCGCACCTGAACAAACCTGGTGGCCTTTTATGATGGAGTTACGGCATCAGTGGACAATGGAAGACCAAGCAATGTCATCTGCCTGGACTTCTGCAAAGCGTTTGACACTGTCCCACATGACTTTCTGGTGGCCAAATTGGAAAAATATGGATTTGATGGATGGACCACCCACTGGATAAGGAATTGGCTGGATGGTCACACTCAGAGAGTTGTGGTCAATGACTCAATGTCCGAATGGAGACCGGTGATGAGTGGTGATCCTCAGGGATGACTACTGGGACCAGTTAACATCTTTGTCAGCGACATGGACAGTGGGATTGAGTGCACCCTCAGCAAGTTTGCTGACAACACCAAGCTGTGTGGTGCAGTTGATGTGCTAGAGGGAAGGGATGCCATCCAGAGGGACCTGGACAGGCTTGAGAGGTGGGCCCATGCCAATCTCACGAAGTTCAACAAAACCAAATGCAAGGTCCTGCACATGGGTCGAGGCAATCTCAAGAACAGATACAGGCTGGGTGGAGAATGGCTTGAGTGCAGTCCTGAGGAGAGGGATTTGGGGGTTTTGCTAGATGAAAAACTGAACATGAGCGTTTGCATCCCAGAAGGCCAACCAGATCCTGGGCTGCATCAAGAGAAGTGTGGCCAGCAGGTCGAGGGAGGTGATTCTGCCCCTCTACTCTGCTCTCATGAGGCCCCACCTGGAGTACTGTGTCCAGCTCTGGGCCCCCCAGTGCAAGAAGTATGTTGAACTGTTGGAGCTGGTGCAGAGGAGGGCCATGAAGATGATCAGAAGGCTGGAGCACCTCCCCTACGAGGACAGGCTGAGAGAGTTGGGGTTGTTCAGCATGGAGAAGAGAAGGCTCCAGGGGGACCACACAGCAGCCTTCCAGTACCTGAAGGGGCCCTACAGGAAAGATGGGGAGGGACTTTTTACAAGGGAGCGCAGCAACAGGATGAGGGGTAATGGATTTAAACTGGAAGAGGGCAGATTTAGACTAGATATTAGGAAGAAATTTTTTAGTGTGAGGGTGGTGAGACACTGGAACAGGTTGCCCAGGGAAGTTGTGGATGCCCCATCCCTGGAGGTGTTCAAGGCCAGGTTGGATGAGGACTTGAGCAGGTGAATTCTAACTAGATGATCTCTAAGGTCCCTTCCAACCCAAACCATTCTATGATTCTATGATTCTATGATATACTGGAGTTTCAAAGCATAATCCATGTGTAGTAAATATAGGTTTTTGTATTTTTACAACAAAAATGAAATCTTATTTTCTTTACTAGGTAGTTTTCCCAGGCCAATAATATGTAGTATGAATAGGCCATGAAAGTTCACTGACAGAATTCCATAAAGGTGTTATAATGACCCTAAAAGCCTACTTATACCATTTGTTTAATACAGTATTTGTAAACCTCACGAATATTACTATGCATGCTTGCATTCATATCGTCATTGGCTATGATCTTGCCTCATAAATTAAGTAAGGTTGGGTCTTGTCAGTTCTTGGATAGGAGACCTCCAAGGAAAACCCAGATGGTGCAGGCACTGATAGCAATTCAATGGGAGGACCACCTACTGTTGTAGTTCTAATTTTTCTTCTGGATTGAGAGCATTGGGTTTGGAAGGATGTTGCTGTTTTTTTTCTGAGGTTAAAAATTAAGAACCTAACCAAAACTAAGTATTTCAAATCATCATAGTAATAGTCCTATCACATCTTGCGTAGAAGTACAGAAATGGCTCAAACATTGCCAGCTGAAATCAGAAAACTATTAGACTTAATAGAAAATGCCTTTTCCCTTTTTTTTATTCTCTCTTCATTCTATGTCTATTTACCCCCTCTGTGAAATATTCACTAACAATTAAAAGAAATTTTTATCTTCATGAGCATCTCCTGTAAAGTTTTGTAAATCACAACTCAAAAAGCATGACTGCAACAGAAGCTGGAAATTCCCTCAACTGGGAATTTTTAATGTAGTCCTTATTATTTCCTTTTACAGCATAGAACAGATAAAATGTTAAAATGTAATCAGTTTTGCATTATTTAATTGACTAATGCCGTTGTCTTGTGTCTCCATTCCCATTTATGGGCTACAATACCCGTTTGCACCATGGCTCTTTGGTGGAGTAGGGCAGGGTGGAGGTATTAAATGTTACTGACTGAAAACTTTGGGCCAGGTGCTCTGTGGCAACTGAAACACTATTTACTGTGCGTTGTCTCAGTAGTCTGTATATTCTCCCTATTGCCCCCCGAGTGTTAAATTACTATTGCAATGCACCGTAGCAATTCTTGGTTTGGGATTTTTTTTTTCCTTTTCCTCTAAAGTTCATTATAAAAAATTAAATTATTAATTGAACAGAAACATTTGTCAGGAGAGTTTTAAATCAAAAATTTGGATGAAAAGCAGTTAAAGTAGAAACAAAGTGTAATCAGTCCTGACACTATTCTGCCCACATGAAACTTCTCATTACAGAAGTTCAGTGCAGAAAATAAAGATGATTTTGCACGGTGCATTTGTTGACTATTGTCTTTCACCCTAAACAGGACTGTTGTTTAAGGAACTGCAGCTATCCTTCTGGGCAGATACAGGATTCCTCACAGCTAAAATCCAAATTACATAATTGTGAATTTTGTATGCAGATTAACAAGATTATAATGGTTTTCTAATGTTTAGCACCTAGAATTTTAGCATGGAATGAGATTTTCAAAACCTAGAAGCTTTCACAGCCCTAGAAAAAAAATGTCTTTGACATTGACAATTGGCCAATGTATCCATACCTATAAATAATGGATGTTTTTCCCAGGGGATGTGAAAGACAGAGTTTGCCTTTTACTCTTGGAGCCCAGCTGCTGTCAGTGTGATGTGTCAGGAAGCCTACCGTTGAGTAAAACTTCACATGCAGTTGCAAGTATTCAGTCTATACTGGGTTCATTGAACTTGAACTTGATCTTAATTCTTCATAACAAAAAAATATTTCCCAAGTCAAATAGTATTTTAAGGGAAAGTCACAAGGAAATTACATGTTCTCAAGACAACAAGAAGAAAACACAACCAAGCATGGAATAAACTTAAACTCATGTAGTGTGAAAGTCTCTACTCATCCCAAGTTTTCTCATTGACTGAGGGAGATGAAAAAGGAGGAAAAGGAGAATAATTAATGAATTTTGTTCATAGTTTCTAAAAGTTAGAGACAGAGGTTCTGAAAATGTATTGTAATATTTATGCAGGTGATATGAAAACTTTACTGTTTGGAATTGACGTGTAGGATGGCATCATCTTTAGGTTCCAAGAATCTATGCTTTTCAAAACTAACCTGGGTTCCTGGAAAGTAAAATGGGAAATCTCATTTATTTTGCTCATGTTTCAAGGATGTTAAGAATATTCTTAGTGTAAACACTATTAACACCACTAAACTTGGATAAATTAAACTCTGTATCTTCACTATGTGCCCTCTGAAAATGTACCAGTGTAACTACTGAGCTAAACTCGACACAAGGTCTGTTTTTGGTGGAGACAACAGAGTAGGGTGTGTTTAGGAATAATACAGTATTTCTGCTCACTATAAAGAAGAGTTGTCACAGGCGTTGGGCTCAGACATAAGACTGCTGTCTATCTTCCAGTGGGAAGATGTCACTGTGGGATGTCAGAGGCACCTCGGAGTCAGGGAGAGGACTCAGATGAAGGAAGGGAGCAGCATGACAAAGAAGCAAGATGAAGGAATGAAGTCTTAAGGGAAAGGAAGGCTTTTTCTTTTTGCAAGAGAATGCTTTCTTCCAGGGTCTTGAATGAGTCTTGAGTTCCTGGGTGTCACCACTTCTTCTCTGACAGCAAACAAAACCCTAACACAAACCTTCCTGTGGCTGTTAGCTCCTCCATTAACTCCCAGTGGCTGAATTCTGTGGAGGATATTGGTGTTCCAACCCTGCTGTTAATCAAAAGGTTGATAATATGATACTGACAGAATTTTTATGAGTTTCTGGTTTGCATTTTTAAGAGGACTGAGGGAGATGAAAAAGGAGGAAAAGGAGAATAATTAATGAATTTTGTTCATAGTGTGTATATAAGCAACACAAAATAATATTTTTGCAGTTCTGAGCTTTTCAAAATTTTCATTGTTCCAGAACTGAGGCTGCAGATAATTTATAGTAATATCTGCTGATTTCAAAGATTTCCTTTGCTGGCAGGGGAGGAAAAGGTGCTTTGATGGTGCTGCGTGGCTTTGCTTCCCCATTTTCAGAACAAAATATTTCTTGTCATCTTGTTTCTTATTTTGCATTAAATGCAATATTAAAAACTACAAACAATTTTAAAAGTTGAAATCAAAACAAACAGATCAGCTTCAGAAAGCCTTCTTTTTTTAACAGATTTGTGGGGCATGTTCAGCATTTCTTAACTGCAGAATTTCCTATGGTACACAAAGAGACAACCAGAATTCTTTTGGCATCTCTAATTATAACAGGCTTTGCTTACATGTTTATCTACTATTTTAGCAGGAGAAAATTTCAGCATACAGGGCGAACTCATTAAGAGGTGAATCAGGATTTTATAGCAACAGGAGTCATACTTCCTTGTTGCAGAAGCTGGGACACGTGCTGAATGAATCAGGAACTCCAGAAGGCAGAAAGATCATCTTGCATGTACAGCAGCTCTGTGGTGCCCTGATGATCTGAGTTCTCTTCCTACTTCTGCTTCCTGGGAGGTGGTGCCAGGTGACCCTGTTATAACTGACTTCTCAGAGGCAATCAGAAACTGTGTGCTATTTGCTTTCTGGGTATCTGATGGCAGATACTATGGAAGACCAAGCTGCAGAACTACTCAATACTCACAACTGTAGCTAAACTGAATAGGGAACTGTGATTTAAAAGCTACTTGTTGTCATAGATTTTTTAAAAAAAAATTCCTACATCTGTGAAATTGGTCTGCCCACTCTAGCTATGTCTGTATCTCTGTTGCTTCTGAAAAAAAATGTGGATGTTGACTTCCTCTGAACTTATAGGGGTATTATCATAATTTGTAGATGATTGAAACACTATACAAATTAATGCCATTGTGAAATCTGACAGTACCAAAAAATCTGTGTACCAAAATGTGACATGAAGTCACACCTTGAATTACATAGATAAAATGGAATACTCACTAGATGCTTACTAAGACTATTCCCAATGAAACAAAGACCCTAGGAAAATACAGCATGGGGTCACCTAGTATAAGACAGTAATTGTCATATATATATTTAAGGGGACTGAATTAACTTTTCTCAGGCAGCAATATTATAAGTTCTGTATTTCGACTGCTTTGCTATGAAACTTCAGTGTGCTTTCACTGTAAGGATGTATTCAAGTGCATGTAAGTAATATGCTGAATAGGATGTTTCAGTAAAAAATAATTGTGGTTGGTACAAAGCTTCGTTTACACTTAGAAGCTGACTCTAACTGGAGTAAATTTTGTTTCTTTCACATTGCATGTTTTCCTTTTTTCACCGCTAGTGAGCTTCCACTTATACTTTAGCCTTATCATCAAACTATGAGGGCATTTAAGGACTGTTGAAGACAGTGTCCAAATGAAGCATTCTTATTTCACAATCGTAGTAAATAAGTGGTACTCCATTTATGATTATACTTGCAGTCTGCTGAACTGGAATATCCAGCTCAAAACCAAGCTCTTCTAGATCTTTGGGTTTTGATTCCAGATTTGTTAAGGCTTACTGCTGCTGGGAGATTTTTAAAAATGAGACTGTCATTGCAGAGTCAGCAGAGGGGCTGACTTATTCAAAAAGCACATTGATGAGATAGGAATTAGGATGGATTAAAACTCTGATGGGAGGGTATAAGTAGACACACTGTAATTGGTGCTCCCCAGGTTACCTCTTCCTATGTTTGGGTTTCTTGGTGAGATGCCCTCTCTCCTCGTACCAGAAACAGGTCCATATGACAGCCAGGATTTTCAAAATTTATTAAAGATTCTGAATATTGACAGGTTCTGAGTGTTCAGCATTAAACATTGTTAACATTGCCAAGTATGTAGAAAGTGGTCAAGACCTATTTTATGAAAATCTGTGTCTCTTGAGCCAGGCCCACGAAATTATTGGTCACCTCAGAACATATAGATCAGTCTCCTTCCCCACTAGTAACAAATCCCAGCTAGAAAAAAAACCTGCTATTACTTCTGTAGCTTACTGTGAACATCAGAGCTTGGCAGGAATTCACTACCTTCAGTTTCTTCCACCAGTGATGCACAACAGTGATTAAATAAGTTCTGTCCTCCTTTGGAATATGGCCATGGTTTAAACAGCTCAGAGGCAACTGAGTCAGATCAGGCTGAGTGCTACCTCCAAGCTCAGCCCCTTTTCTCAACCCAGTGTTCTCTCCTGGCCTCTGTGGTTTCCTCTTTGCAAAAAGCGTCTCTCCATATTGCACTGGTTAGCTGCTCCCAAATTTGTATGCAATATGATGAGAGGTAGCAGATTCCCTGGCCCACAGGTTGTGTAATTTCACAACCCTAAAAGGTAAAATTATTGATAGATTTCTGGTGCTTCAAAAATAAGTAAGTGGAATATTTACAGAGTAAGATCTGGACATGATCTTTGCTTGAGTTTATTATTCTGTGTTGTTTCCCCATGCTTCCCATGCCTCTAGACAGACGCGGTTTAATAACCATCCCAGATATACTGCCATCTCCAAGCTTCTGGCAATCATTGTTATCTGTCACACTGAAGTGCTACACAGGAAAATTGTTCTGCAATTTTTGGTGGAGATATAAAAAGTTATTGGCATAGGTAGTTTGGAAGACAGAACAGCTTTCTTACCCAGTGAGATATTATTGTGTTCCAGAAGCATCTGAAGGGAGTCAAACCCAGTCCACACATATGTTTAATTTCACATGGTGTGTTGAGGCCAAAATTTGGGGCCAGCTGCTCCTAAGTCTTTGGCATGTGCTTTTCTTTAACCACATTGAGTACTGCCTGTGTGTATGTGCTCGCACAGTTGTGGCCTCAGCTTCAGAGACATATATATGTTTCTTAGCCTCTAAGCATCTTCTTTTTTTTTTTTTTTAAAAAAAAAGGAGATATGTCATTTGGAGTTAAGTCTAGAAAAGCAGTTTGGCTTATTAAAATGCAGTAGTACCAGAAAATATAATGTGACAACAACTGCCTGACTTTTTCATCTATATGGGATAGACTTTAACATTGTTTTAAAACTTAGATGATATAGGAAATGAAGCCTCAAAACTCATGGATTCTCCTTGCATATAAACTGGTACTTTTTTGTCACACATGAGGACAGACATTAAAAACAACTTTATAAAGTATTTATGAGGTTTTGATTTACCACAATTATTTTCTCTGGCTTTTAGAGTCTCTGAACAGTATCTTAATGCTAGATCATATTTTCTGACAACAGAACACCAGATACACTGTAATGATTTGGCATTCAGCCTTTTGGAATGAAGGCCAAAACTGGCTAAATAAATCTTTTCCAATAGCAAGGAGCAATGATTGCATTGTAAACTCTGGATAAATCTGTGATATTACAGAAAGCAACTGTTTTGCAATAAATTGACTTGAAAAAAAAATCTACGGAAAAAATTTCCCATACTGTTGGAAAGATGCCAACATGGCATTATGATACCAGAGTCTTCTATGCTGCTGCAACTGAACTTTTAATAATGTGACAGAAAGATTTTTCTTGATTATTAAACTCAAGGTTGGGTGAGAATCCCAGAAGGGAGTAGTATTTAATAGAAATGTTAACTTTATTGATAACATATAAAACACATTGAGATTCCTAGTAGTCAATTCTACACATGCTTAAGAAAAGGCAGGTGGTCTGTGAAATAGCTTGGGCTCATGCTCCGCAAGGTTTCTATCATGAGAGGCAAAGCTCAGAGTTGCTTTGTATTCAGCTGGAGACAAGGGGGTAAAATATTCACTGACATGCATCTACCGCCGGTGGTGTACAACTGTAGGTCTTAAAGGTGACGCAAGAAAGCAGTGATGTTGTGCTAAAAACTCTGCAACTGTGTAGACAGACATCATCCTCACCCAGAATAATATAATTTAAAATACAGATGCCTCAGGTGAGGAAGCAGATATTTAAGAGAAGTAACCTCTGTAAGCCACAAAAACTGCCATTGGCAGCAGTGGAAGGAGGAGCGGTCCCCTAGGCTGAGCCCCAAGGTGCAAACTGTGACTTTGAATCCATGGGAGGGTGGGTTTGTTTTCCCTCTGAGTTTTCGTGTGTGGAAAGACTGTATGGAAATGCACAGCTGCTCATCGACAGGACCGTGCAGCCCTCCGGGTCCCTCCAGCAGCTTTGTGTGTGTGTTGGACAGGAGAAACAAGAGGGCCCCGTGGTGCTCCTCAGGTCAGGGCCTCGAAGCGGAGGGGCGGATGCCCTCTGTGACCCCCGGCTGTAGCTCTTCTTGAGAAACTTCCCTAGGTTTGCTTTAAAAAGGGCCAGAACCAGCTGAACAAATGTATGGCTATTTCGTGTAGCGTTTCTGGGCAGTTCATGTTAGTATTTCAGTTACAGTGCAAAGACTGAATCCATGTTCTCCAGGTAGTAGAGCCTCTACTTCAAAAGATTATTATTATTATTATTATTATTAATTA
>NW_010130453.1:31741-92758 GCF_000699245.1 Pterocles gutturalis | reverse complement strand
TTTTTTGGCATGAGATAGCAAATAACTTGCATGAGTCGGTAAAACACAACACTCCGGGCAGGATTTCACTGACCGAGGAATGAAAAACTCTGCACAGTGTCATTACTTTCCTCTGTACTCGGTTTTGTCTTTTCTGTACCGGTCCTGAGCAGCCCATGCTGGTGCTGCTGGGGCATGAGGGACAATGACACCAGGCAATGATGGGGGCAAGTACCACAATCTGTTTCTGGGGTCGGTTGTGCTCCATTCCCAGTTCTGATAGCTTCCAATTTCCAGAAGGTTTTGGCTCTCAGTCTTTGTTAGTATTCCACCCCACAGACAATGATTTCCTTGCCCGGATACCTCCCCCAGGTCAGACAGCTTGAGGTGGGGGTGACTGGGATCAAGTTGCCCTCATGGGAGGTGCACAAGCAAGGCAATGGGCAGGGGGGGAATGAGTGGGTGGGCAGGGAGCAGCACACTGGGAGCTAACGAGCTGCTAACGAGTCTGATCAGGAATGTGTGGAGGGGAATGGAGAGCGGTAAGCAGGAGAGATGAGTTGGAGGCAAGGTGAAGAGGCTCATAAGGACCTGAACAGTGAATATGAGGCAGGGGGTGGAACTGGGGTGGAGAAGTCAAGGCTGGATAAGAGGAGAGGTTGGGGCAGGACAGTTGAGGTTGCAGGTAAGAAGTGGTAAACTTGTATTTGCAAGTTTAATGAACCGACTTGTGGCCTATTGGGATGTTTTATTCAGTGCCTGGTTGGAGGTCAGTGCTCTTGGTTCAGCTCTGAGCCTGGCAGAGGGTCCCCATCTCTCCCCAGCCTTTCCAGAAACCGACTGTATCTCTGCCAGCACAGGGGGCAGATGCCTGTCTACACACTGTCTGTGTGGTTGCAGGTATGATGCAAAGCGTGAGAGAGTGTCTCTGGTTTGTGGAAATTATGTGCTGTACAATGATGCAATCCTTGGTGATGGGACAGGGTACTGATGGGTGTTGAGGCAGGCTTTTGTCTTTTTATTTATTTTTTTGTTTATTTATTTCTGTAGATCTGCCACCCTGGGTGGCTCTGGTGTAGTGCCATGTCCTAGAAGAAGGATGTTATCTGTCAGATTCTTTTTCCTATGTAATGGGAGGTGAGTCTGGGACTTCAGGGCGAGGCAGGATGGTCCCATGATTAAGGTCTTGTGCATTTAAAAGCTGTCCTGATGAACTGGATTTTATTTTTCTTGGTTACCTGAACAAAACTATTTTGAAATTACTTCTTCTGTGGTTTTGGCCGGTTATTGGGTTTTTTGCAGATGTTGCATTTCCCCAGTTGCAATAGTTATTAATGAGAGTTCAGTTTTGCATGCACAGCGTAAATTCCTCTGGAAAACATGTTTTTTTGGACAGTTTGGACACCCTAAAATTAGTAAAGCTTTTTAACTTTATTCTGATTATTTCTTCCCCCCTCTCTATTCTCACAACATGTGATTCAGCTGCAGGAATACTTATATTGCTTTTGGATGACTCAGTAATGAGAAGTACAGAAAACCCATGAGGATACGAACAATTTTGTCTTATGTGCTCAAGTAACAGGCAGCAAGGAAGGCATGGTGCAGTGCAGTAAACAGCAAGTAGAAAACCAAACATAAAAAGTCATTAAAATGTACCCTCCGCTCTGTGCAAACGAGGGGCAGAAAATTCTTAGGAAAAATCTTTGGGGAATTTAGCTGCTGTTGCTGAACTCCAGTTAGTGTAAAGATGGTGTTCCAGTAAATCCTTGTACTTTCGCATAGATAAGGTCCTATTTCAGCCACTCTGCTGACACTGGATCATACTTATTCTGACACTAGGTGTTATGTTACCCTGTAAATAAACAGTCACTAACGGACAGTAACTCCTACTTGCCTTGAGGGATGGTGACATTACTGGGCTCTGTATTAGAGACTGAAGATGGCTGATCAGTTACTGCATCTGCGGACCCTGCTGCGAACCTGAACTGTTAACCTGAATGCTCATTTTTTACGTGTTTTCCCCTGAAACAGTTTAAAAGCATCTCTGTTACTGTGAATTCTTGTTTATTTGTCATAAAGGGGGAAAAACACCAAACAGGAATTAACAAGAGGATTTTCTTTGTGACTTCAGTCCCTCATTAGGAGATTTATGATCAGGCTTTGGGAAAGCTTTTCTTGAATTCTTTTAAGGTTCTAACGATAAAAACCTCGAGGAGGTCATGTACATGTGGGATTTAATAGCCATTCAGAACCATCTGGCATTAGATTACATACAGGGAAAGAACAAAATCTGGCAGTAATATTAATCTCCATTAACCCGGCATACAGGCTGATATGATTATAGCAGAGAAAATACTCTCGCTCTTTCACCAGGAAAAGCTCTTAATAGACCTGAGCTAAATTGGTTTAGAAAACCAAGGACTTCTTCAAGTGTGGATCTGCCCTCTCATTGAGTGCATTTGCTTTGGCTTTTAATATATATGGCATATCTTGTCAACCTTGACAACTAATATGTTCAAGTATAAAATATTGCTAGGCTGAAAGATTGTGTTTGCAGCTCCTAACTTACGCTGTGTGTGCAGTCTTTGTAGTGTAAGCGTGACGCTGGAGCAGAGCCCGTTCATGCTTTGCCTCTACCTCTTTTCAAGAGCATCACTGAGGTTGCAGTCCCAGTGACATCCTCAACGAAACTCATTGATGTCAGCGGTGACTAGATAACCTCCCGTTAAATCATTCTTCCAAGACCCCAAACCAGCTAGGTGCTTAAGCGTGTGCTTGGCTGGAAGCACGCTGGCTAGTGAGGGTGTTTGGTGCAAACCCAGTTAAGGGAGGGAAGAACACTGGGGAGATGGTCACTTCTCAGACAGATCAACTGTCTTTCACCCTAAGTGCTGGGCAGGCTCTCTTCAGCCTTCTGTGCCTCTCATTACTTCTTGCATCATTTTCGTCTTGTCATTCCCCATCAGCACAATGACTTCTCCAGAGATGGTCTCTCTCTGGTCTCCAAATTTTCCTCTCCTCTTCCCTCCTCTCCCAGCTCAGTACAGTCAGTGAGCTCTTCTCCTTCAGCCAATGTTATGATTCACTTGCTATATGGAAAGCAAAACCATATGGAAGACAAGAAAAGGCCATTTATCTCAAAGTCTGCTAAGATGTGAACATCTCACATTAAGGCTTCAGTTCAGCCAGGCTTTCTCACACATGTGGCTGTCATCTCTTTCCACCCGAACAGGGATGGACTCCTGCGTCGGCCAAAATGATCCTCTTAGCTTGTCATCTGGTTTGTACTTAGCGTGGCTCTGCGTACAAAACATCCAAAGGAAAAAAGAAAAAAAATTATCTTGTGTCTTTTCCTTTGTTATGAGAAGCCACCTGTGCCAGTTTTCCCTTTGGAGACTGCTATCTGGCAAAAAAAAAAAGTTATCATCCGAAGACAGGGCTGTAGTTCAGTAAATACCACGTGCATAAAGCCTGGCAAAGGGAACTTTGCTCTATATTCACTAAGTAGATGTTTCTTCTTCAGTGGCTCAGAGGGGATGATATTACTCAATTAACAAGTACTCAAAGGATGGGAGACCAGAGGATGGAGTGTCAGTAAAGCCGGCTGTGCAGTCAGCTGAGGCTCAGCAAGGACAGCACGTGGCCTGGGGCACTGCTCTGAGATGCCCGAGTGCTTCCTTGGCCGAGGAAGACCTCAAGCGTGTAACCAGGTACTTCATGCTCCTTATCTGATATCGGCTCCCTGCTTCCTTTCTGCAATCCCCACCAACAAAATGAAATGATAGCTCATTTAATTTGGGGTGAAAGCCTCCATCTTTCACACTTCTGGAGAATTAAGAGACAGGGTGTCCTCCGAGATGAAGCTCTGGTGGATGTCTCGCAGTGTCTGCTGGGACATTTCTGCTTGCTTCTCCGGGGTTATAACATATTCGCTGACGGATTTATGCTGCAGTTGGAAACCAGAACCCAGGACAGGCTGTTCTCTGGCTTTGTGCTATAAACATAAATACACTCACATAGCCACTTGTATCTGGTTCTTTCTATCTGCACGAGGATTTTATTATCTCTCTAAAATGATCCTGAAGGGGAGCAAGAAAATAGCAACAAAAGGAAGTGCTCAAACAGGAATGAGAACAAAAAGGAGCAGAGGGCAGGAGGCTGCTGTAAGACCGCGCGCGTGAGAGCAGGCAATTAATGGCAGGTATCAAAGTGGCTGTTGGAAACCGTATGTTTTCCTACAAGGGCTCATCTTTTGAGTAGGAGCTGCATTAGAGTCGCTCTGGTCTGAAGTGCATTTTTAACATGGAGAAAACTTTTTCCCATCTCTAGTTTTGAAGTTTGCAGAATGAGTTGCTAAGTTAATGACAGGCCTTTAAAATTGTCTCATGTGGAGCAGTGAAGCGAGTAATGTGAAAAAAAAAATGCAAGCAATTGTGGTTTAAATAAACCTCACCCACCACATTATTAGAAACTACCTGAGATGAGATTTCAGCAGTGTTAAATTCATCTTCCAAACAAGTTATCCCAGCTCTCCTGTGTGAGAAACTGGGAACCGGAGGGTTTGTGTACTATGGGAAATGGTGAGTAATTCCAGGCAGGCAGTACTGAGCTCTCAGCTGCTTTCCCGGGGTCCTCACAAGGTCCTCATATTTGGGTTCTGGTTTTGTTGTTGCTTTGCCTCCAACACGCTGAGGGTCTTTGGACTACCACATGCTGAACTAGACAAGCAAATGGGGTGTTTACCCATAAAGTGACACTTGTGGTGACTAGAAAAAGCTCATACTAACACCCTACTATGTACCGATTCTGGACTCAGCTGCGAGTAAATGTCTTTCACGTCCCGTCAGCCCTGGCCATCCCGGAGAAGCCGGGGTGCTTTGCCAGTTCTGCTTGCATAGGCAAAACTCTTGCCATCTTTCAATCACTGCTCTTGGAGAACTGCTCAGACTGTCATATTTCGAAGGATTCCAGCTGTTCTCCACTCCCTCAGAGATATCATCAGAAAGTAGTCGCTTACACAGAGATTACTTTAATGATATCAAAGGGTGGGGAAGGAGGTGGCTAATTAGTAAACCCTCAAGGTATGGAGATATAAATAGCCCTGGAGCGGTAAGAGCAGATCCAAATCTGCAGTCTAACATTATCTGGGGCTGAAAGCATTATGTGCAGACTGATTCCACTAGAGAAGAGTGATGGAACTTTCTTGTTGAGCTGAACAGCAGGGCTTGTTTTGATTGATAAAGTTCCTTGTCAGATTGTGCAGCATATTATCAATTTATCAAGCCACCTGCCAAGCCTGAGATGGGAGCAGCAGTAGCAAGAAGTTAGTCTGGGATGAGCAATCATTTTGGAGGGAAATTACTGTACTTTTATTTATTAAAATAAATAAAATAGCACCTATCCCAATTTCCTTTGCCAAAAGCTAAAATGCTTTAGGGGTCCAGCCAAAAGGCAAAAATTGTGATAAGCAGCTGAAATTCATCAACTGAGTGTTTGCTGGAAAAATAAGCCTATCCTTCCCAATACGGTCAGGGCAGAGGCTGGGAGAGTTGGAAATCACAGCATTGCCCATTCTCGCCCTCTTTGCATACTCAGGAGCCCCCTCCCTCTTCTCACAGCTCCAGTGACAGTTCATTCTCTGACTTCCAGCACAACTGCAACTGGAAAACCAGTCAGCTGCTTTTAAATGGCCGTCCTGTGTTTTGATGTAACTTGATGTACTCCTCCACACTTTGCTTTTTGTAGGGTTTTTTTAAGTTAAGGGTTTTTTTAAGTCCTATGTCTTGAACACAACACAAACCAGCCGCTTGCAGTGGCTTGACAGCACTATCACCCTGTGATAAACTTGGTTTTAAAGTGAAGGCTGTCTTAAGGGAAGAGGGGGGGAAAACCACAAAAACTAAACCAAGCTTCCCTTCAAAATACCAGCCCAGCCATAAGCAGGGACTTGCACAGCTGTTCCCAAAAGCAGGATCCGAGCACCGCACGTAGGGAGTGCTTCTGCAGGACCACACAAGTTTACTGCTATTCTTAAACCCTAGCCCCACAACTGGGAAACTCCTGCCAAGTTGTTTGAGACAGTGGCACCTGGGAAGTATTACATGAATCTGTATTGCATCATGAGAACCCTATTTACACTTAATTATCCATCTCCCTCCCTCCCTCACCCCAATATAACACAAGAGAGACAGATGCTGCATCTACAAAGTGAGAAAGAAACACAGTTTGTAAGTGGAATCTGACAGCCAGAAGCCTAAGAACAGGCTTCAGACAAGATCCCAGCACTGAAGATCCTGATGATATTGAACAGTTCAGACCAGTGAATTTCAGTGCTGCCTGTAGCAATGGTTCCGTGTATCCCGATGCAGCTGGGATTCAAAGAAGTTGTCTTGCACTCCTGCTTCCTTGTGCTGAAATGTTGCTGGAGAGGTCTTGACCTCCCTTCTCTCCCTTGGACCCTCTCTGTGAGCCCATCTCTGAGCAGAAAGTCTGGGCGTTATCTTCACAAATGTCCTGCTGGGTGTTTTGTATGGTGCTGACCGTAACACCCTTACCCAAAGCGTGTTAAGATTCCTCGCAAGGATTACCTTGCCTCTGCATTTGGGGTGGTAGGTCAATAGGCACCAATTGGGCTGACAGATCTCCTAATGCAGGCTACTCTTCCAGGGATGGGTGATGGGGAGGCAGAAAAGCCTCATACCGGCTTTGCTGGCCCAGGATGTGTAACAGCAGCATCACTGTGCTGTGTTTAAGAGGAGCAGATCCCTGTAAACAGACGCAGCTGGTAGGTGGGCGCAGATCCATCACCGGCTAACACCCATCTGAAGCCTCGTGTGTTTATTCCCCAGAATGGCTAGAAGACAAGATATTTCTGTTTCGTAGGGCAATCCCAGGGTGTACTTACAACAAATGTGCAAATCAGTCTTTTTAAAGCGATTCATTGGTAGTGTGGGTCTCCAGGAGCATTTCTAACTGGGGCTCATTACTCAGGGACATGCTGCTGTGTGTACTTAGGGGCTTTACCCTTTTATCCTCCCCTCATTTACAAGTCAAATCCCCCATCCCCTGCCATGTAATCCAAGACAGGAAATACCTTTTCTGTTTACATCAGGCCATGGTAATGCAGTCATTAATCTGGCACAAGCCTGGGCTGCTGTAAGGGGGTGATCCTCTTCCCACTGCCCTTTTCCCACCAGCTCCCTCGCACTGTGGGTCTGGGCTTTAATTCTGTAGGTTCTTTAAAGGACTCCCAGAAGGTATGATGGAAAAGTATATTTATTAGATGTGATATAGTTGAGTGAATAAAGTGAATGGTCCTCTACATGTAGAAAATGGAGATTGGGCAAGGAAAGTTTCAGTTCACCTGGTTCAACAATTTAGCAGACACTGATTATTGTCTTGGCTGAGAAACTGAGTTCCTTCATATTTGGAGGACTCTTCATCAGCATGGAGCCCACTTGACACAAAGTTTAAGTTATTGCAGATCACAAGCTGCCTCTGCACATCTCCTCTGTGTGATGGCTTTCAGTACAAAATGGAGGATCTTTTGTGGTTTCACTTTAAAACTTGTCTAATTAAATCTGTCACCTGTTTAGGCACATTCTGGATTTTAAAACGGGAGAAGAAAAATACCTATGAGCGAAGTCACACTTGACACTCTTCAAAATTTCCAACATATTTTCAGATGATGGGTAAATTCATTCTGTAGATGAATTGTTAACTTTTTTTAATATACATTCATTTTAATATGTACTAGGGCTCCAAGCAAACATTGGGATGCTTAAAAAAAAAACAACCAACCAACCAAAAAACCCCCACCAACCAATACTTTAGCTTTCCTGTTTAACATGTGGTTTAAGCACATTCTTCTAGATACACCAAGGGTAGTTGGTGTCTTGCCTATTTGGCACATTCAGAAAACATACATGTCTAGCTTTGCAGTTGAAATATGAGTCATTATTGCAATTAAATGGTTTATGTGCTGAGAAACACTGTCTTTATATAATACTAAGCAGTGATTACAATGCAGTACATATTGGATACTATTAGATGAAAAAAATATTTCTTTTACTATGATTGTAATTGATTTCTTCCCTGTAAAGTTCTACTAAGTTATCCCACACTCTCAGTTCAAAATGTGTTTCCATTTTAATTAAATGTGTGGTTTAATGTTGTGTCTGTTTTAATGACATGTGAATCCCAGTCAGAAAAAGCTGCTTTATGCAGAGATGAGAAGAGGGTGTTTTTCCTCCCAAATCATCACGAGCTGTGTCCTGCGACCAAGTTCCCCTGTGAAGCAGTAGCTCAGGTTTCCTGCTGTGCTGGAAAAAGCAGCAGGAAGATGATCTCATGGATATCGCTGCTTTTCAGCTCTCTCCAGAATGCGGTAAACTGGACAGTAGGTGGAAGTTCCGTGATTAAATTCCTTTCAGAATTGGGAAACTGATATTCATTCACATTCAAGGCTGTTTAAACTGATTGTATGTCATCTGGCTGTTTAATATCCAATCAACTCTGCTGGCCAAGGAATGCAAAGTGGAATTGCTGTAAAATAGCTGTGGCATGAGACGGTCCCTATAATTGATGTTGCTTTTGCTCAAACTTTCTCATTACTTTTTTGGCATTGAATTAATTCTGCTTTTCACATTAATAACCAGGTAGTATTCAGCAGAGCAAGATCTCTTACCTTGTATTATGGATATTTCTCCTTGTGAGGTGTAGGACCTGCTATATTTCAAAGTGAGCTGCTGCATGGGCAGGCACTTGTCAGAAAGAAGGCTATTTTAGTCACCCAAAAAAAGAAAAAATAATTGAAACTTCATGGAAAACTGTGTGCATCCTGCTGGAGCTGGAAGGCTGGAAGCGTCTGTCTTTGCAGGACTCTGCTGGACGTCACTTCTGCTTACACATGTGCCTAAATATTTTGTGGAGCCGGGCCCTCAAAGCATGCAGAAACACCCACGTGCTTCCAGAGACTATCCAGGGACACAAACACTTTCCATTCTTCCCCCAGAGAAACTTGCCTCGTCCTCGCCCTGCTGAGAAGCGTAACCTCAGCAGCAAAGACAGCCTTGCCTGGATGACAGGGCAGCCGTGGCAAAGCTCACCCGGTGCTCCTGGTGTGGGAGGAACAGACCAGTTGGGGAGCATCTGGAAGTGGTGGGTTTTCTTTTGGCTGCAGGACACATTTCCTGAGGCAGCTGAAGGATTCCTGGACTCTTCTTTTATTAGTGTTATTCCAGCCAGAGGCTGCAGGTGTCTCATCCCAAATTGGCTGTATATAGCTGGAGAAACGCGAGGAGCTTTTTTAGAAGGTATACTCATTTTTTTAAAGCAAGAATAAAACATTAGTCTCCTCTAATCGAGGAGAAATACATATTAGGTGTGCACGATTGTGTGTGCTGCTCTACAAACAGGCAAGAAAATTAACGGTGACTCTTACTCATGCTGCAGGTATGAGGGAGGATGGATAGCCGCTGCCTCCTGCCCGGATACTCTGATTAAACAACAAAATGGGCTAGGTCAGGGTTTTCCTCACTTGTGCTCTTTCCAGGTCACTCAGTCAGAGCTGGCCTGCAGCCCTGCTCTCTCCCGCAGCACTGAGGGTGGAGGTTTTGCTGCCCAGCAAGCCGGGGACGGTCTGCCCAGCCAGCGGGAAAGGAAAAGTCCCATGGCATAGGGCTGTTTGCTGAAAAACTCATCACAAAGCAAACTCTGAGCCCTGCTTAAAAAATATATGATTCATCTGCTTGCTTGAATTTGCTCTTTCTATTGTCTCGGACAGATTGCCTGTGCCTTCAGGCGTGCAGTCGATGCCTGGAAGGAAGGATGCGCCTCGATTGCCCAAAGCCCTGCTTTGTTCCGTGTGCCGCGCTCGCTGCTGCACGGCACTCGATTGACACAGCACTTCCAGCCTGGCCTGAAACCTCCCGTCTCCATCGCTGGGTAGGTCAAGTGTGGTTTTGCTGCAGCAGATTATAGGGTGAAGCCGTGCTGGGTGCCAAGCCAGCTCTTACTGAGTGACCTGGAAAGAGCTCCCCAGCGGCAGCGCAGGTGGTGGCACTGGCAGTGGGAGGCATTGCGCTGTGCCCAGTTCCAGCACCGGCCCAGCTTTGCTGGGAAAAAAACCACTTGGCCTTCAGTATTTCCAGGGAGGACTCTGTGTACCCACTCAGTTTCTGCCTGCCTGCTGGCCAGTGTAATCTGTAGGTTGATGGCTCCAACCTACATGGACTTGAAGAGGATTTTGTCTAAAGTTGATGTCATTTTTTTCTTTTTTGAGAATGTCTGGGTGAAGTTTCCTTTTTTCATTTGAAAGAAAAGAAAAATGTGTGTGTTGAAAGATGCAAAAGACATTGAAGAAATGCATGGATCATCGTGTCAGGCAGGCCGAGCAGTGGGACTGAAGTTAAATCACTGACAGCATCTGTTTTGATTTTCAAGTGGTTTTAAATTGTATAGTTACACTAAACAATTTTGCGTAAAGAAATCTTTCCTAGGTAGCTTCCAATTTATTCCGTTGTTTTCTCAATCAGTATTGCTATGCTCTGCCAAACATCAGTGCCATTGTGTGACTACAGCTAGACACTTGTAGCCAGATAAACCCACACTTTCTCATAATGCTGAAAAAAACCCAGATATAAATAAATAGGTTCAGGGACAATTTGTCCAAAAAGAATCTATAGCACAGAGGGGATGCTGGAGCCATCTTCAAAGTGTATGCTGATGTTTTTAAAGTAATGTATGACTGTCTCCCTAGTTTGTTAAGAGTCCAGAGGAATTTTCAATATGATAGATTTGGGTTATTGAATTACTGTTGGAAATATGGAGCTGACCTCCAGTGGCAAATATTTCTGTGAAAACATTGGCAAACATTTCATTCGGTGAACTTTCCTCTATTTTCTTTTCTAAAATCAAAATAAACAATAGACATATATTGGATGACGCAAGACAACAAAATAAGCCTATTTTGATGCATTTGAACCATCCCTGGAGGTGTTCAAGAAACATGTAGATGTGGTGCTTAGGGTCATAGTTTAGTGAGTTAGGTGGTGTGGGTTGGTGGCTGGACTTGATGATCCTTGAGGTCTTTCCAACCTTAATGATTCTATGACTCTATGATTTTCTGATCAGCAATACAGTCTAACTGCTAACAAATACTGGACACATCTACTTTTAACAGATACTCTAAGTCCAAAATGCTTTTGAACGTGCATGTAAAATGGGATGAAATTACCATCCCTTTTCTGCTGATTTTGACATTTCACAGGTAAACGACTGTTGTGGTTTAACCCCAGCCAGCAAGAAGCCCCACTCAGCCACTCACTCGCTTCCCTCCCAGTGGGATGGGGAAGAGAATCAGAAGAGTAAAAGTGAGAAAACTTGCAGGTTGAGATAAAGATAGTTTAATAGGTAAAGAAAAAGACGCACATGCAAGCAGAGCAGAATAAGGAATTCATTCGCTGCTTCCCATGGGCAGGCAGGTATTCAGACATCTCCAGGAGAGCTGGGCTCCATACCATGTAGCAGTTACTTGGGAAGACAAATGCCATTACTCTGACTGTCCCCTCCTTTCTTCTCCCCCAGCTTCATATGCTGAGCTTGACATCGTATGGTGTGGAATATCCCTTGGGTCAGCTGTCCCAACTATGTCCCCTCCCAACTCCTTGTGCACCTCCAGCCTACTCACTGGTGGGGTGGGTGAGGAACAGAAAACACTTTGACTCTGTGTAAACAATAACAAAAACATACCTGTATTGTCCACACTGTTTTCAGCGCAGATCCAAAATATAGCCCCGTAGTAGCTACTATAAAGAAAATTAACTCTTATCCCAGCCAAAACCAGCACAGTAGAGATGGTGAGAAACATCCCCCTGTATCAGTGCTCCATTGCGCAACACTGACTGGTGGAAACGTGCTGGATCCAATAACGCTGCGGTGGGAAGAGGATGCTGGGGACCAACTTTCAGCTCACAAAGGCAGGTGAGTGGCAGGGGGGTGATGCAGGAGATGGACACAGAGAGCCATGACACTTCCCCAAAATGTCCCTGGTTTGGGACTTGCATGGGAGTTTCTATCTCCTGGCTGTCATCCTGACAACCAGATTATACTGATTTAAGCTCTAATCTGGTGAATGTGTCACTGTTTATACAAATTAATCAGTTCCAGCAAGAGGAAATTAAAAATAAAAGCCTGTAATGAGCAGGAAAATGACTTGAACCTGAGCCTCTTGTGCTGAGATGAGTGCTTGCACGTGTATTTTCAAACGAAAAAGTTTTGATTTTGACTATTAATAAACCCAGCCCATAGAGTTCATATGACAGATTTCTCAGTACTTTCAGGCTCTTTATGGAGAATTTTGATTCAGCCCTGTAGTAATTGCCTCAAAATTTAAGGTATTTTCCTTATGACATCTTAAATTTTCAGACTCAGGGCACTAGAATAAAATCTTCACAGACTCTGTTGCCCTAGTACACATGACATTTGTTTAACATTAATATTCTGTGACCAGATCCCCATCTGAAAAGCTGGCTGCCTCCAGCAGTGCTTAGCCTCTCCAGCACCTTGTGCTGGAGAAACTCAGTCTGATTATTGACCCTGTAACTGTCTCCAGATCCTCTGGGTACCTTTCAGGGCAAAATCCTATATCTGGCAATTTTTCCGGGGCAGAAGGGCCCCAAGGTCCAGTTCCTTAAACCCAAAACCTCATGCTAGCACAGAGACATGCTTCTACTAATGTTGTGGGAGCTCATTAACCTAAAAAAAAGAAAAAAAAAGTGATAAAAAACCAAGGGACACTGGAATAGCAGAGATATGTTTAAAGCACATGAAAAGTTATTTTTAAACAGCTTGAGAGGGTTAAATCAACAAAATCCTAAACTGCTCTCTGCAGACCCTGTTCCCATGTTTCCCATCTCCTTGGAAGCACAAGGTCTGGACAGCGTCCCCAGGCCAGATCCTGCTTTCTGAGCTGTGACTCCTCTGATGTGCCCATGGAGCAGCTGTTAGCAGACTGGCCCCTTTTCACACTTGGTTTCTGGTGTTATGGCTCAGTCCAAGTCATCCAGCAGTAGTCTCTCCACCAGGTATCAAGCTCTGCAAAAAACCTCTTTGATATTTCACATTAGCAAGGTGCAAGAAAGCTGGGAGGCCAGACCATGAAATGCAGATTATAGTGCAAAACAACAATTATAATACAAAATAACAATTATAATGCAAAATAGCAATTACAATGTAAAATAAAGCTTGAGGGGAGAAACGTCAAGTTGTGTAAAACAAAGCTAAGATCCCTGTTATTTGTACTGTATTTCCTTGTAGGGGGAATGCTGAGATAATTCTACAAACAAAATAATAAACCATGACCCAGGTCAGTTCCCTGAATCCGGATGCTCCTTATGTGTGGGAAGCAGAACTGCATCTCTGTCATGCACCCAAAACCCATTTCTTTGCAGCAAGGTAATCAGCAGTGTTTGATCATGAATTAAAGCCAAAGCAAAGTACTACCACTCTGCAGATGCAAGCAGAATATACTGACACGTACGGGGCGCTACGTTCTACAGTCACTGAACTGCTTTCTGCTCATCGCAGGAAAACACGCAATTTGCTCATTGTTTTGCCATGTGCTCCATAGCGTTAAGAGGAGTGATCACTGATAAAATGTTAATAACTAGGGAAAAGTGCAGCTCGGCTTTCTCTCTTCAGCTTGCCAAGATCTGGGGAGCTGACTAAGCACTGTCCAGGCTAGGAGTGGACAGAGAGCAGATCTGGTTATCTTAGATATTGAGTGGAAATACCCCAAGGGGAACTGCAATCCGAAACTAGCTCAAGTGGTTTGGCACATCATGTGATATAACCTTCACATCAATAGCATCACCCATGAGATGCAAAACAAAGGCCGTGCTATTGTGTAAAATCTTTCTTCCCTCTGGGCAGAAATGGATCTTGCTTCCTCACTGCTTGCCAGCTACCCAAGTTGTTCAGTAATTGTTTAACTTCATGCTGATGAATGAATGGTAAAACTGAACCAGAGCTGCAGAACACAGTTCAAACAGTAAGATAAAAAGGATGGATAATGCATGGATAGCAGTGTCCAGAAATGAAATGTGGAAACACTGATAAATGAGAACGAAGTTTCTAAATGGCAAGAAAGGAACACATGGAATGGATAAAAATTGAAACATAGCAGGGTAGCACCCTGGGGCCTTGCTTGCCACGTGTTGTTGATTTTCTGGATATTTGAGGGCAAATTTTCATGTTTGCTATCCTGCATCACTGATGGAAGTATTACCCTTTCTGCTTCAGAGCCAGCCTAGAGCTCTGACTTTCTGCCCATACTGCCAGCCCCACCAGAGATGGGTCCTCCTTTGGAGCTTTATAAAGTTGGTGGGATTTTTAGGATTTTTCCTAGTCTTTTCTATCATTCTACTGAATTTAAAATTTTGCTTGAATTTGCTGGAAGATCTTACCAGTTTTCTGGTACCATGGTCCTTCCAAGTGAAGAAATTCATCTGGATTAATTTTCCTCTTAATGCAGAAGGCTAAAGGGAGTTAGCACCTAGGTAGGAGGGAGGCTCTCTGCAGGGGGCCACAGGCATCTGATGGGTTCAGGACATTCTCTGTAAGGGATGGGGGAAAAAGCTTTTTCTCTTTTAAAAGTAATGTGTTTAAAACACTGAAAAACATATTAAATAATCTGCTCTGTGTATTTCTGAGCCTGGTAGCAGCGGAAGGTGAGGACCCGTTGGCTCGTAGTTGTGACGAGCAGTGTGATGCATTAACTCTTTTTGTCCTGCAGAGAACCAAATTGGGTCATTTTATGATCATTTATGCCTGGATAGAGCCATGGTTGTCCATGTGGCACAGCAGCTTCTCCTGCAGGCAGTGCTGTGATATCAGTGCGACCACCTGTTGGGTGTGGGACAATTCAAAATGACCTGTAACAAGCAGTAATTCAGAGACCTGGGGACATTTCTGAGTTGTATCATATACCATTGAGTCACACATTCAATGTTTAAAGACTAGAGGGGACCGTTAGATCATCCGTACTAGCCCACTCCTACCTCAGGCTGTTTAGCCTCGCCCCTCCATCCCTGTCTGAAGCAGGAAACCTGTATTTGGCTTGCACATGTCTTCCAGGAAGGCATCCAGTCTGGATTTAGAAGATACCAGGAGACAGATGATCCATCACTTCATTAGGTAGTTCATTTCAAAGGTTAATCCTCCTCACTCTGAAAATGTAATGCCTTATTTCTCATCTGAATTTGTCTGGCTTCAGTCCCTACCCAGTCATTCTTGCTGTCTTCCCTCATTATTAAATAACCTTTACGTGCTTGGTATTTTCTCCCCAAAGTTTCTTCTGCCCTACAGGCCAAGCATTTCTAAATTTTCTTCAAAAGAACAAGTACTGTAAGTGCGTTCACAGCAAGCATTTCCCTAGTGCTCAGGTCCCTGTGTCCTCCTCTCCAGTAAAACACCTCCTGCCTTTCCCCGTCCATCAGAAGTCAAACACCAGCGTTGTCCGTGGCATTGCAGCACTGTCCTCCCCGCTCCCGGATACCCAGGAAAGGCTGTGCCCTCCTGGCAGTGTGTCTTGGGACCACACAAACCCCTTTTTTGCAGTAGCATCCCTCTAGAGGTGCCTGACCTCCAGTCCCTAGTCCTGGCTGTCTGCATTGGATTTAGCTGTGGTAAAACTCATTTTATCTCACTGAAGCAAGCAATCCAGGTGACAGACTGCTCTCTCCACGTCTACCATGCTGTGAATTCTTTTTTGATATGTGATATTTTTTAACCTCTAATCAGAAGTTTCTAATCAACTTCCTCATATTTTTTTTTTTTTAATTGGGGGCTGCAGCAAAACAATGTGCTGTATGTGCTTAGAAAATATTTTTTTAGTAACAGGAAAGAACTTGAAAACCTTGAGCCAACAGATTTCTTTGTATTTTTTTCCTTTAGTGTTTTTATTTTGACAGTTACATCTCTATATGCTCCATAGGCTGTTGCACAGAGAGCAGCTCCACCCCCTGAGCTGGGGTTAGTTCTGAGGTTACGAAAATTTACTCACCGATACACTCTATGCACTGTAGCTTTTGTGAAATGGATTCATTTAGAAGTTTAATTACTGGAGATTAAATATATGACAGTAGAGGTAGACTGGAACATAATACTGATGCTCAGCCAACCTTGAACTTACATATTTGACTTGCTCAGCAAAACCCCATCAGATTTATAGAACCACCAGATTTACCTATGTACATTCTCAGGTTGGTGTTTGTGGGGAGCTGGCTTCTTCTGTGATTTACGTGATGTTGAAGGATTATGTTAAAAGTACTTCAGACTGCATGTCCTTTTCTCAGCCTTGAAAAAGCGCACAGCTATGGATTAAAGACAGCTAATACTATATACACAGTGCTGCTTTATTCAATTTTTTGCAAGATGCTTTTCCAGTTTTACTTTGCTAACAAAGGCATAACATACATGGGTCGAAGCCCACCTTCAGCTTTATTGTGTCACAAAATATTATGATAGTTGGTAGAGAAGGGCAAAAATATGTAATTAAAAAAAAAAACAAAACTGAAAAAGAGACAAAAAGTTCCCAGAAAGCAGAAATGAAATATGTAAAATGACAAAAAAAGGTTTCAACCTATTTTAATGAACTTTTGTAATAAGCTCAATAAATGACCCATACTGACTATGAGGAAGCCATCTGTGAGAGCCCAGGCATTCTTTATTTTCCTGGGGCTGATGTGACTGTGGGTGGATCTAACCCATCCCCTTGCCTGGCTGCTTGTTTGGTCTGGGAGCGGCTCATGTCCCAGCCACCGGCCAGTTCCCACTTGGGAATATTTTACCCATGTCCATACTTTTCCCTTGGGATATGCATTCAATGCATGAGCGGATTTGCAAACCAATACCCACCTGCATCTTCAGCAGAGGCTGGGACTAGCGCACATGGCTCACCCTGCTCAGCCAGGGCACAGAGGGGACAGGGCAGCTCTTTGCCTCTGTGCATCTCATGTGTCTGATGGAGCTGGAAGGGCTCCAAAGGCACATTTGGAAACACCTCCCCCTTGGGATCACAGAGTGACACTGAGGTGTTACCTTGTTTGCTGACTAGAAAAGACCAGCTGTGTCTTGACTGCTCCCTACAGACACCAGCCCAAGCTGAACCCAGTTACTGAGATGTTTCACCTGCCCAAACAATGTACTCCAGCACCTCATGAGCGTTATTGTGGGGAGCAACCCACAGCTCACCCACCTGTGGTGGAGCATTAGGAGAATGATGTGGCCATGTGAAGATCCTTAAAATCACTGATGCCTCAGCTTTTCTTGTTTGCTGGCTGAGGAAGCTTCTTGGGGGCATTGTGGGCTGTAGAGACCCTCTGCTCTACTCCTCTCTTTGTGGGTGTCCTGCAGGGTATCCAGCAGGTAGGTGGGGACCCTCTGTGCATCGGCGTGGTCACTCATGGGGAGGGACAGGGAGGATGCAAAATTTGAGTTGCATTGATTGTTTCCCCACCAACAGCATGGGTATGGGCTGGCCTTCCTTTCTGTAGATGGCTTGTTCTCACCCTCTCAGACCAAGGGTGGCTGTACTCAGTGCTCCTGGCCATGCATTACTGTGCCTTTCTACCAACACTGCTCAGGGGCAAGCAACAAGCAGGCAGGAGGTTTGCAGAGTGTATTTAACTGCTCCTCTATTTCCTAACACATTTTTAGGTGTCTGTTTTTCTGCCATTGTTTTCTTGCTTTATCTGAAAATACAGGGCTAGCAGCAGACACATGTTGTTATATCCACCCCACCCAACCCAATTTCATTAGCTTGCACTGATTTAAATAAATACAATGAGGCTTTTTAAAAAATAAACAATTTTTTAAAAAGCCAGGACGGATTTAGCATGCTATGCAAATGACATGCTCTGACACAGATCAGTGCTGGCACTGGGTTGGAGCAGAAGTAGAAAGGACTGGTGTGTCCCTCTTCTTAAAGCTGGTTCTTGTGCCACTGCCATGGTGGCACAGATGTTCCTTGTGCCCTGCGCATGCGCCTGTGTGTTATGCACCCACTGAAGAGTAATGTGTGATTTTCTGGGTCTGTAATTATAAAATCCTGAGTTCTTCCAAAATTTTCCAGCAGTTAAGCTAACAGCTAATTTTGAGAAATGTGGAGTCAACTGCTGTATCTCTGGACCCTGGGGCACATCTCTCCAAGAGATACATTTCTGGAGACAGCAATATTACAGCTGTAATTTTGCAAGGGAAAACAATAGCAGCATCCTCATATATCAGGGAGAGCTCTTCCATGTGGTATGGTCGGCACCAACCCCACCGCTTGATAGGAGATTATTCTTCAGTTACAAAGCACCAAATGAGTGAACATAAATGGGTGTTTCGCCCTGTCCAGCTCCCTGCACCCAGGGGGTCAGAGCTGGGCACCCAGGAGAGGTTCCAGGCCCCTGGCTGGGGGGGTCCCGGCACCTCCTCAGCAAGCTGAAGCCTGACTATATAGACATGACTTTTATGGTTATTTGTAATGCATTTCAGCTTCATGCTGTAGGTTTTGGCACGTGTACACCCTCGAGGCTCTTGTATGTTGCTTGGTTCGGTACAGATTGCTGGATAGGGCTGTGTTGTGACCTTTTTTATGCTGGGGTGGCCCCTGCTCACACACAGAGCCTGGGCAAAGAATGTGGGATCACACCTGCAATCTTCATGGCTAAGAAGAGCATGAACTTAAGGCATACTAAGGACAGCTGAAAATAATTACTTTCTAACTGATCTGGTGGAGACTGGCCCTTAGAAACCATTTGACTTGTGTGAATAAGTTTCTTAGGAATTATACTCAAATGTTGACGTGATGGACCACAATACTTCTTTCTCCAGCTCTGTGGTCTTTACATCGCCATGTTTTGAGCCAATTTTTACAATTCGCAGTGCTATGCCAAGGAAAACTTCCTCAACAAACATAGTTCCTGCATCTGTGCAGTAGTTGGTTTTCAAAGTTAAACATCCCTGCTGTTTCGCATTTTTTCAGATGCCAGCAGTGATTAGACATTACCATGGGCTAATTGCTTGTACAGTTTCAGTTTTTACCTTGCAGCCTCCTTGAAATTTACAGCTGCAACAACAGGAACAAACCCCATGCTCTCAGCAAATACAAATCTGTAAAAAACAAAACAAACCTGTTTTTTCTTGTGTTTTGTTTGCAGCTGCGTATCCCAGAACTGCGGAGCTACTTACATCCCCTCCATCTGAACCTTCTAAACAGACGTTACCCTGGTCTGAGGCAACATACATTCAATGTCAGCCCAGAGCTCAGCAAAGGCACCTTCTCTGCTCAGAGAAGTGCTCACATATATGATTAGTACTCTGCTCAAGGATTTTCTTTTAATGCAAGGGGTGCTGAACTCTTTGGTTAGAGGATTTGTGTCAGTTGTGTTTTTTCATGTCTTTGATACTGCTGTTCAAACCAGATTTTTGCAAACAGGACTCTACTCCTGCTATAATCACTGCATGTACACCTAGGAATCGAGAGACAGGATTGCAAACACATCGGGGGGAGAGTAGCTGAATTCTAAATTTTAAAACCCATCATGCTGCAAGCACTGCTGCTCAGCTCCTGACTGGTGCATGTAAACCATGGTTTGGAAATTTTATTTTTAGTTTTTTTTTCATGAATAGCATGTGCAGTGTTTAAAAAAACCAAACAAGGCATGTAGGCATACACCCAGAACGATGCCTCTTTGGGGCAGCATTGCTCAAGGGTTAATATCTCTCTCCCCAGGGTGAATTTCTGTATTAACCAAGCTGGCTGTCCTTAGGACAGAGCTCCCGGGTAGCAGGGTGTTAGCAGAGCAGCTGTAGCTGAGGTTCCATGTGTTTCCAGCCTGCTCTGGCTTCAAACAGCTCTCCTGGCCCTGGCATTGCCACCCAAAAGAGTGAGCAATCACCTCGCTGCCTTTTGCAAATTTTGGCACGCTGTTATTAGATTCAGCTGCTGGAGCATGTGCTGGTGCTGGAGAGCCGACATCATGCCTGCGGATGTTTGCTAATCCCAAATTTCAGAGCCTCCCTGGTCTTGCCAGAACATCAAAGCTTGGCGGAGCGTTGCGGCGCAGCTGAGGAAATTACAAAGGGGCAGTCCAGGGCAGGTAATGGATTAGGGTCTTTCAGAGGAGTGAATGTTTGGAACAGGAGAATGATAGGTAATTATGAACAGTTCAGGACTTGAGGTGGCTCCAGGATTAATCTATATCAGGCTGCTTATTCTCTTGTCAGCATTTCCTCTGTTCTTTCCACTGTAACCCCTATGGGGAGAAATGTGAGATGGGGGGCGGCTGCCTGGGGGAGAACATGAACCTGCTGCCCATCGTCTCCTTTTCCTCCCATCATGGGTCTGCCTCCAGGTGCTGCTGGGCTTAGACCCTGCGCTGGCTCTGGAGGCTGTCTGCTCTGTCGTTAGCAACTCTTCATCTCACCTGTTACAAAAACATATGGCAAATCAGTCCTCCTGCCCCATTTTATGCGGGAAAAATCCCCAAGCAGAGATCAGCGCGTGAGGTCAGACACATGCACGCTCCTACGAACACCAGCGAATGCCAAAACTAAAGTAGGAACAAGTAACCACATCTGAAGCCACCCAAGGAAACCCTTTTTTTTTCTTTTTTTAAAAGCATTTATCTGAGTAAGATGTTTAAATAGCCTGGGCCAGTTTCAGCTCCTCATTCTAGGAATGGTCTTGAAACAAAATGCTGAGCTGCTCTTTACTGGACACGGACAAAGTGCAGCCTGGCAAAGCTGGGAAGCAGGTGGTTAGGTTGGGGCGTCTATAACTTGGTCTTTCTCTCTCCATGCATAAGCAGAGCTAATAATATGCCACTTAAAAATCTTCTTGAAGTGTTCATGTGTTGGTGAAAGTGGGATGGGTCTGTAGCGGGGGCTCTCCTTGCCTCCTGCCTCAGCAGATGTGTGTGGCCACTGGTTGGGCCACTTGGAGGGGCAAAAATACCGGCAAGCAGAAGGTCATACTTGTAGTGTATGAATCTGCAATGGGTAATGAGGCCAGAGCATTCTCCGTGCTGTTGGAGTTAATGCACAATATGATATTTCTTGCTGCATTTTCCACCTAGCATGACTTCTAACAAAACCTGAAGTAGCCCCATCCTTTCTGCCCTCTTCTCTCCACTTGTCTAGAGCCACCTCAGCTCCGTTGTCTCCAAAGCCCCTTGCCGACTCTTAAAAACCAACAAAGCCTACAAAGCCATGTCATTCCCATACAAACACCTTCACCTTTCTCACCCTGCTCCTGAGATGTCACACAATTACTGTAAATGCAAAGGGGAATGCTCCATCCTATTTCCCAACGGGAATTCCTTGGCTGTATAAGGATTTAGGATTTGCTGTGTAGTCCAGGTGCCTTTTGATTTGAGCTGTGGCTGTGTTAGTCACACAGGAGAGGAGGTAACATATTTCATTGGAGTTGCTGGGAACAGACCATGGCCAGGAAATGAGAAAATGTGGCCATCCCTCACCTGCATTTTCATTGCTTTCCTCTCTCCACGCTCCAGTCTCTCCTAACACGTCAGGAGGCACTCAGCTGCCCCAGGAAAGCGTTTGTGTATGTGCTGTGCTCTCTCTGGAGACTGGGTAATACCTCGCTACTGTTATTAGCAAGTAAATTTATTTCCTTAGCGAAAATGTCAAGGCTCATATTGCAGCACTGGTGGCTCTAGAGCTTTGACCAGTAGGTCATTACATTATCTGCACCCCACAGCACCAGCTAGTCTGTTTATTGCTTTTCTTCCTCTCTCTCTCTCTTTTTTTATCATGAGCAAGAAATAAGAAACTGTCCTTTCCCCTACTTACTTCATTAGGACTTTAATAACTGAAAGCACATTTTTGGCAATTAAAGTTGGCAGTCATCGGGGTTTCTTTTTTTTTTTTTTTAAACAAGTCTGAACCTTTGCAGCAGCCTCAACAAAAAAAGAAGGTTTTTTTCCCCCCTCTCTCTTTTTTGGAAGCTTAAAAAAAGAAAAAGTCTGTGCCACTGTTGTGTAATGTTCTCGAGTGGAACAATTACATTTCTATACAGTTAGCAAAACTAAGGAGTTTACAGTTTTTCCAGCTGTTTTCTGTGATGCAACATAAACAGTAAGAGCAACAGCCTGCCTTGGAAATGCTCTGTGCAAGCCACACAATTGGATTCCAGCATGATAAGGTTAGGTTATGCTGTCTGCTGCTGCTTGTTGTTCTTCTCAAATTTCTGAGTCAGCAAAAGCAGCGAGGAGAAAACATATAGATATCTTACCATCACCCATTTTCATTCCTTCCCCATGCCAGAAGAAATGCAGTAAAATTGATGTAGGAGCACAGGGAGTTACTGAGGAAGTTTTTGTGGCTTCTAGTGGAGAAGAACTGGGCTTTGCATTGTGGAAAAAAAAAAAACAAAACACTCTTGTGGCATTTCCAGAAATAAAAACTTGCAGAATAAGGGAACTTTCATACCTATGTGTAAGGTAAGCTGTGCCAAGCAGGGTCCTATCCATCAGCACAACGGTCACAAGTTGCTTGGATTGGCCCTTGCTATGAAATTCTCTAGGGATGGATGTGGCCATGGGTGCTCTGCCCGTCCTCCAGATAGACATCAGGCAGCTCTGATCTCAACTGAGGCTGGTTTTTACTCACCTGCATAAATCCTTCCTTGCAGAAGTCACAAAGCGTATGATTCCCTCCCCATCGTGTGGAGGCGGGATGGACAGTGAGCTGGAAGCAGGCAAGGGGTCAGAGGAGTGGAAGGAGGCTGTGTACCACCAAGGCTGGTACAATCCACAAGTGAGTCTATTTTTGGTCCTAGGGCTGAGCTTTCTAAACCAACTATGGCCTTTTATTAAAGCCAAGACAGAACTATGGAGGCTCTGTACTGCTTCAGCTGCCAGGGAAATCCACAAGTCCCAGAAGCCTTTACAGGTCTAGACATCACATACCTGCAGACACAGCAGCTGGAAAGGTACATTTCCTGCGAACACTATTATTTTATTGTTGAACTTCAAGTGGAAAGTCAAGTGAAAGATGGCAGTGCTGCCAGCATCGGAGTCCACTTCTTGGTTACACTTTATCCTTCCGTGATCTTTTCAGCTGGTGAGAAACGACAGGGTCTGATGCTGGTTTTGTGCCAAGAGAAATCATCTGAATCTGAACATAGCCTTCCAAAGAGATTTTTAGTGAATTACAAAGTGTTTTTTTTTCCCCTTCCATTGACGTGCAACAAGCCCTCTCCTGCCTCCCCCACGCCTGTCTCTTTCTTATGGCTGCAACGTCTGGTCATGCCCTGCTCCACGGAGAAGAAGCCAGGCATGTCTGAAATGTTTATAGCTGTCGTTGCCAAGATACAGAAGGAGGCTCATCGGGTCCATGCGCCAAGCTATTAGCTACTGAAAGTGTACCAAGTCAGGGGCTGCAAATGTGCAGACTGACAGCTCCCTTGCTAACGAGAGCTGAAGACGACAAGCAGCATTTTCTGAGCAATTTTGAGCCATTCCTCTAGGCAGACTAAACTAGAAGACAATCATCTGATATCAGTGGTGGGTAACCATGCAGCTGGGAACAGAGCAACAGCTCTGGTGCTTTGATGTAGTCGGGATACAGACACTGATCGATGTTCTCAAGGGAAATGTGAAGGGGATTCAGCAACGATGTTCTTCACAGTCTTTCCCTCTGAAATCTCCAATTCTTGTTGAATCAAAGTCTTATGAAAAAGAAAGTGATATGAAGAGCTGGGAGAGAAACTGGCTTCCCATGCCTAAAGATTTTCTGTATTTCAGAGATTTTTCTGTTCTGCATCAATGCAAACTCAAGGCCTCCCAAAAGGTTCTGCAGAAAAAAAAGATTGAAAGAGGCCTATTCAGAAATAGTGGAGAGCCCGAGGGCAAGGCCAGTTGCGTGGGCTTGGGGAGGTGCAGCTTGCTCTGAGTCACAGTGCAGGCTCTTGGATTTGGTTGTCCCACGTCCCTGATGAGCTGCCCAAGAAGTAGGCAATTCCTTACTCTGCGGTGAGTCTCTCTTGGCCTTTGCTGAGGAATACTGGCCAGGAGCTAAAACCTTTCCTGACGAAAGTCTCATCAGCATCAATGCATTCTCACAAGGTCTTTTGATGAGCTGATATCTTGCAGTGTAAATGTTTCACTGGCAGAGTCCCAGCCTCTCTAAATACAATACTCCAACAGGCCTAGCAGCAGTTTAAACACCGATTTCAATGAAAGATGTTCAAACAAATATTCTAATATTGTCTCTCAGACTTTAATGGTGCTTTCATGGTATTATCCTGTAAGGCAATACAGCAGTTTCCTGCTAGACTGCTCAAGCTTTCTGTCACATACAGCTACCGACCGCAGTGCCTTGAGCTTTGCAGCTAATTGAGAGATGTATCAGGACAAAAAACCTCTGATTGCTTTAATACTCTTATTCACTTTGGTCTCATATGCCTATACCATGCGTAGTGCGTCGGACAAATTTCTTTAGCCTGGTAACAGCTACACAGGAAAGTTCCTTGTAGATAAGTTTCTTGGAGAACCTCCTGCAGCTCTTTCAGAAACGCACAGCTGTAGGTATTCTGTCGTTGAACCTTTTCAAATAAGGTTGAAATAAACTCTATTATAAACTAACGATTCCTGCAGTGTTATCAGAATACTGTTGTTAACATGCCACTTTATTGCTCTTCTGCCCATAACTTCAAGCTTCTTAAAGTGTTCATGCTTGCCTAAAACTCTCAGCTTCTCTTTTTCAATGTACAATTTTTAATCTTCATGCCTGGATTCTTCTTGAGTTTAAAAATGACCTTCAAGGCTCTATATTCAAAAAGCTAAATAGAAAAATCTCTGATATATTTTGTTAATTCTCTTGATTTTGATTTCTTTTAAGAAAATCAGTTGATCCTAAATGCCTGACTGTTGTTAAAGACTAACAGTGACCAAGCATGAATTATGTGTATCACCTTTGTATCAACAAGAAACACGTACTACATTAAAAGCCATATTGTTCAAAATTAAACTTCATGTTATTACCATGGAAAACAGAAAGAGAAGCATTATTGCAGATATAGTTCACCAAGGGAAATCCCGAGTACTGTAAATCTCCCAGCTAATTGCTGCACAGGTTGATAATGGAATGATTAACACAGAGACAAAAGAAAGTGCAGAGCATTAGACTGGGCATGCAGAAAAAATATTCAGGCTAAAAAGCAGCTCGTAATTTTGAGCACATTCTTTAGGGACAATGTAAGAGAACCTAAGGATGGAAAACCTTGCTCAGTGATGCTTTGAATAGGCATGCGCAGAGGAAACACGAGCTGCCAATGCTGGGATATTCTTAGGAGCCGTTAAGGTTACCATTGTTGGTGTGTCTCGCCCTGGGACTGTGAGCAAGGGACCTGCCCCACTGGGAGGACAATGGCAGACACCTCCGTGGGCGAGAGCAGGGTCATGCCCTGGCAGAGAAAGTTTTGCCCATTGAACTGTTCCTTTTTCCTTTCTTAATTATTGCTTGTTAGCATCTTCTCCCTGCAGAGGCCCCTGGACTTTGGCTTAGTTGGCCAAGGGTGGGTTTGTGAGTAGATTCCTCTACTAAGCAGAATGTAGAGCCTCTTTGCTGTCACTGTCATAGAGTCCTGCACAAACTGGTACCAACTCTCCTGCTAAACATAAGTCTGATCTCTCCTTCCAGTGAGGAGTAGCTGAGCTTTGAGTCCATTTGTTAGCATTGGCAAGCTCAGTGATTTCTTTAATCTTCCAATAAGTCTTTTTTCCCCCTCCAAATAACTCCAGGTCCTTTATTAGAAGGATGTAGTAAATCACTCCAGAAGCTGGGGGAAGGAAGTTAAGACACTCATCCAACTTCTCAGCATGTATCTGAAATACCTCTTTTTCTCCAACCAATGTCGAGGATGTTTTCATAAATTGCACTCCATGTTTTTTGGAAATGGACATGAATTTAATAGCTTCCTACTGCATTTTTATTCCCTCTAGCTGGTGCGTGTTCGGCTCTCTATACAGTGTGGCAACACAGACCCGACTATAACTGCATGGACACCTGTAGAAACTTGGCCTTGAAGGTACTCATGGTGTCTTGGCAGGCCCCCTCCAGTTTATCTGGGATCAAACCAGCAGTAATTGACTTTCAGGAAAGGTCTAGTAATTTCCCTTTCCAAGCTGAGTGCCAGATTCTGGCAGGACACAAATGCCTGGGCTGGAAAAAGAGCAAGGCTCAAACTTGTCTGTCAACTAGAGCTGCACTGTGAGACAGAGAAGCAGGGCAGATATTTGTTTCCCTAGCTCCCACTAGAGTTATATCTAAAATTTTGCTGTGTTCTTTGCTTAGAGGCTGATAGCCCCAGGCCCCATTTTCTCCCTTTCCTCTGAAAGTGGAACACAAGGAGCTATAGCTCCGGCGGCAGCGCCTGCACCCTGGGACCAAAGGCAGGATCACTCCCTTGTGCTGACTCCATGGGAAAGGTGGAGCTGGCACCACCTCGTGCCAGCAAGAGCTGATCCAGCCCTTGGCTGTAAAATGTTCTCCAGCGTCTGCTCTAGCTGCAGGTGGTGGTGACAAGCAGCTCGCTGGCTGTGCATTAAACCCAGCACCCCTCTTCGTGCTATTAAGTGTATTCTTCTGGGCTGAGTAAATTACCACTGGACATCTGTAAAACACATTTATGTGGCTAGAAGGTTTCTGTAGACAAAGATGGGTTAGCTCTAGCTACCCTCCCAGTTTAGCCCCAGGGTCTGTTTCTGCTGTGATCGTCTCCAGCACTAACAGCATTCCAGAGTTAACAAAAGGCAAGAGAAGCATTTTTGGTCTGTGTTATCCATTAGTTGCTGGAAGCTTGTGCCAAACAAATTCTTATTGTTACGGTTGATTTGTGTGTAGATATCAATGGATATACCTCTGAGAGCAAGGGAATTTGTATATAGGAAACCGTCTCCAATGGTTCACATTTTTACGGCTTTCCATGCACCACGCTGGGTATTGCACATTATTAATTCGTATGCTATCTGATTGCTAAAACCCAGGGGGATACATTTGCTTTTCCTCATTCCTCCGACTTGCAAAAGTACATTCATATGTTTGAATTTTTGTATGGTTACTGTCTTTATTGACTTTGTTGGACCATTCACAACATTGTATTAGGCATATATATTTTTTGGAAGGATAAGAACCTCATTCTGACCCTTTCAAAAAGAAAAAAAAAAGAAAAAAGAGCTGCTGTAACATTGGGATGGATGCAATCCTTTTGTTCCGTGTCCCTACGACACCTAGTTGTGTATTTCTCAGCCATGAATCCTGTACCTGTGTACTGCAATTATTTAAGCAACAACTCCAAACCAGCTGTATGCAAAGGCAATAGAGCACCCAGGGACACAAGCTACCCTCCTGCACCAAGGTGTAGATAAAGAGCTCCTTCAGACGAGTGACACTGCTCACTGTACGGGAGGCAATGCATCATTGTTACACTGAAATGCATACACTGAAAAATTTGATAAATGTTAACAAATTTTGCAAGTTACTCATGTTGCAAGTAATTTTTCTAATTTTTAAAGATAATTAGAAGAAAATAAAGCACCCAAATGTTTTCTGTTGGCAAGGGCCTCTTAAAACTGGGAATCAAAATTACCTTCTAGCAACAGCTAATACCTGGCAAACAAATGTCTACTGAGCCTATTTGCTGGAATTGTTTATGCCTTGCTCTCAGTCTGTATGTGAAGTATATTGCTAACATAGCACTCATCTAATTTGAAGCTGGGAGTGAAGCCATTGTGTATAGCAGAAGGTATGAGTGGGGGAAATCCAAAGACATTATTTTCCAGGCCATATTTGTTTTTAAATCTGAGACATGCTGCAATCTGGTTATTCCAAAGGGGGACAGGAAAAGGGAAATTTCTCAAGAAGTATTTTTATGAACCATGAAGATAAATCACCTCCTTCAGAGCTGACTTAGCAGTAGTCAAAGAAACTATAATTCCTGAGCAGGGAAGGAACTCGGTGTAACCCCTGTTCTGCATGCCGCGCCGTACGCTGCACCCGCAGAGCGTTTGTTTAAAAGCTTAGTTCCTCCAATACCTAGGGGAATCCTGGTGAAAGGGAGCACTAATGACATCTGAAGTTCCTAACGTGCTATTAAATGCAAGCCTGCTGTTTAAAGTTGGCAGTGCACGAATCTTGTGATTAGAGGGAGAAGACCAACAGATAACACGATAAAGATATCTACCAGAGCTGACTCGTAATATTTGCAGAGCACAAAGAAGAAATGGGAAACTGTGCTGCTACGAACTGTCACTTCATCTGTCCTCTAGCGTTTCAATTGCTTTGAGCCATGCCTGTGCTTCACATGTGCAGCTTAACCAACAAAGGCCCAAACAGAAGCTGTGCTAGCCTCTGGCCATCCAGCTGGGGTTGAACTGGGTGCCCATCGGAGAGCAACTTCCAGAGACATCCCAGATTGCAAGTGGTGTTTGTTCCTAATGCTGTTGATGCTCCAAAGTGCCAGGGAGAGGCTGAGCAGAGCCTTTTGGAGTGGAGAGCATCACCACAGGAGGGTTCACAACTCTCCCTGTCTTCCCACCCACCCGGGTCTACATCACTGCTGTGGGACAGCCTTTGGATGGCCACACCTTTTACAACTGGGCAAAGGGGCCTCTCTCCTGGAAGAGAACTCCTGGGGAGGTATTTCATCTGTTATCCAATCCCTTCCTGCTGGCTAAGCTCAGTCAAAAGCACTGCGGGATTAACCCTTGGAGGCCTGATTCTGTTCAGACCTTTGGGTGACTTTGGTCAGGAACAGCATTGCAGATTTTAGGCATAAGCAAGTACAAGGTCATGTCTTTGATTTTGCTCTTTGGTGTGCGCAGCTGAAAATGGGATCTAAAGTGCCAAAAAATCAGGGCAAAAATAGAGAACAGAAATGTGTAACTCATCTAAGGTACTAGACAGTGACAGACTATATAAAATGTTATTGTTCGACAAACACTGTTTCTAATAAACTCCATTTACTAGTGTTAGCAGCTTGGCAACTAGGAAACCCCAAACTACAGTTAAGTAAGGAAACAAAAAGCAGAGCCATATGATGATACCCATAAACTACGCAGCTGCTTTTTGTTTTAAAAGATATTCTACTTTCCATATTAAATAAAGCTGCTTAGAGTGCAAAAAAACCCCATATGGCTTTCTGGAAAATGAGAACCAAGTTCCAAAATAAAAAAATCCCTGGCCATGTACAGACATTAAAAAAAAAGTGGGCTTTTTCTCTAACTAGCTACTGTAACATCAGAGATGAGCCCACCTTGGTGGAGCAAGAAGTCAGGGAGCCTGCTGCTTCTGTGTCTGTTCCCAGGAGACATTTGGACCTTGGGAGATGCTGCAGTGGGACCTGTGATGCTCAGTATCCCTATGATATGTGTGTAAGGCCAGGTCCAGCATCCCTACCTGCCATGGGTTTCAGTAGGAATGGAAAGACCTCAGAGTTTTGCAGGAAAAATCTTTAGTTGGTAAACAAGTTGACCTTCTCTACCATCATTATTGGTGCAGTTTGACCTAACATACTCATTTCTGATTATACCCTAAGATTTCTGACTGAAGATGATTTACAGAGCCATAAATATATTGTTTTACTTTATAAATATTGTGTATATTTGTACAATGAAGACATATGAAGTATTGCTATATTTCTCTGAAAATATTTAAAACATCCCTTAATTAAATCTTCAGTTCAGCTACTGATGGCAGTGAAAGAGACAGCTGCTAATTTTGCCTTTGGTTTGGCCAGCCTCCTTGAGTATTTCACTTTCAGTCCTTGTCTGCTTTTTGATAATTCTGCCACGTGCAAAGTCCTGGAAAGCTCTCAGTTTTCTCTATCGCAATCAGCAGACTGGACAGCCTCTGACAAAACAAAATTGTGGCGTTGGCTCATCACCATTGCCAGTAGTTGGTTCTGCTTGTGAATGCTAGGTACCTATGGCCGAGTAAAAGTAGCTCAAGTCCTCTCAGCATGTTTTTTATGTTACTAAGTGTATTTATAAATCTGTCACGTGCTGGTAGTGTCCCCCTTCTGTTGTGCTGGTTTCTGTAAATCCACTAGTCACTGACCCAGGGACACAGTTACAGGGGTGGCATTCTGGTCTCGTGGATTTCTGAGGTAGGCTGGAGTGGTCAGATGGAAATATTTGTCTAAATCTACAGATAATTCATTCATCTCTGCAGGCTGGAAGAGGCACCTGCAAAATTTGGATTTTGAACACTTCTAATGCTTGGGTGCTGTTCTAATCTGAAATGTAATGTTTGAAGTCAACTTTCCTGATAGGATCAGGATTCACAAAGGGCATGTGATGTGGTAGCCCCCAGACATTGTTTTTCTGGTGGGGAATTTGCTATAAACAGCTGTTCTCATGGAATCTGTCAGCAGTTTTAAAAACATCCAAACGATGTTTTACTGAGGGTTTTATAAAATAATTTTGAATGTAGAGCATATTTTTCTTCTATCATACGCTGTCATAAGTAGCCTTTGAAGAATAACAAAACAATTTAAGCAGCAGCATTTAAATTTGGGAAGGATTTTTGGCAGGCTAAATAGCTTTAGGAAGCAAATCTTTCCAGAGGCCAGGACATAAGTAATAACACATTTACACACATGTGGATTAATATGGCAGAGATAAAAAAAAAATTCAGAGAATGTTGTTGATATTGCCCATCAGATTTGGAGACTGTCAGTGAACTGATGCTCTTTCTATGCAATTCTGCACGCTGCTTCAGACAGCACAGCTCTCCAAAGCCTTTGCAGGACTATAGTCTGTAGTATCGTTTGCCGTGTGCTTACTAACTATGAGGGGGTAACGATTCTGCAGGGAAGGTGGTGGGGAGACTGTGGTTGTGGGATTGAGCCTGTGGATGGCCTGGCTGGGTGCTGAACGGTGGTTGGAGCAAGTCTGGAGATGGTTTCCTTCATGAAGAGCTGGTTTAGGTTAACTGCCCCGCTCCCCTCCACGCACAGTACGTGGGTTGCGGTGGTAGTCAGCACGTCCCCTGCTAAAGAGCGAAGTGCAATTGTCAAAATGCAAAGTAGCATCTGGAGGGCTGGAAAGTGGAAAAAGCAGGATGGGAAGGACAGAGGAGCAGCCTGGAAGGATTCAGCCTCCCAGGACAACTGGATAAAAAGCCTTACACAAACTTTGTAGTAAGAGGCAAGTCTGCATTCTGAATTGGCAATGGGGCTGGGGGAGATAAAGATGAAACAACATCTTCTTTCTATGTCATAGTGAAGAGATAAGGACAAGGTGAGCAAGCTGCTATTTTCAGGAGGAGAGCCCCATTTTCTGGATCTGCTGCCCAGGGGTCACATGAGCACATCAATCTCAAAGAGGAGGTGAGTGACGTTTTCAGCTTCAGTGAAGAAGAAACAAGGAGGGATTCACTCGAGTGTGCAGGACTAGCACTGCAAGTCTGGAGACAGACAATCTTGCTAATTACAGATCAGGTTATTTATGAAGTGTGGGGCTCCATCTCGCAGGAGCCAGTGGTGAGACAAGCAGCTCTAACCCTAGAGAAATGCCTCCTGGGAGCCAGCAGCCTGGGAGATAAGCAGACAGAGATCCCAAGAAAGGAAGAACATGAGTCAAACAGAGGAAGCTAAAGGCAAACAGAAGCTGTCTGGAGGCGTGAGCATCCTGGGTCACAGCATGTCCTGTGGAGAGACCACAGAAAAATGGTCCATTTCTAAGCCATGGTGCAAAAGGTGGGGAGAGAGGCTTTGCATTGTCCCAAAGCTTCAGTGGCTGCAAAAACTAAACGAAGAAGATGCAGAAGAAAAAAAAAGTGCAAAGGAAGAGGCTTGCCATGTGAGTTTGTCAGATCCAGACTCAACAAATCCATGAGGCAGGAGAGGACTGCCAACGATTTGTCCATGTTCACACTTACGTTATTGAATCAACAACCTCTTCCCTGACAGCTAGACTGTCATCTGATAAGTCCAAAAAAAACAGGCTACAGAAATATTATAGAATAATAGCATCATAGAATCACAGAATGGTTTGGGTTGTAAGGGACCTTAAAGACCATTAAGTTCCCCCCCCCTGCCATGGGCAGGGACACCTCCCACTAGCCCAGGTTGCTCAAAGCCTCATCCAGCCTGGCCTTGAACCCCTCCAGGGATGGGGCATCCACAGCTTCTCCAGGCAACCTGGGCCACTGCCTCATCACCCTCAGTAAAGAATTTCTTCCTAATCTCTAATTGAAATCTCCCCTCTTCCAGCTTAAAACTGTTACCCCTTGTCCTATCCCTATACTCTCTGATCAAGAGTCCTTCCCCATCTCTCCTGTAGCCCTCTTTTAGCACTAGAAGGCTGCTATTAGGTCTCCTCGTACCCTTCTTTTCTCCAGGCTGAACAACCCCAACTCTCTCAGCCTGTCCTCATATGGGAGGTGCTCCAGCCTCTGACCATCTCTGTGGCCTTCTCTGGACTCACTCCAACAGGTCCATGTCCTTCCTGTGCTGAGGACCCCAGGGCTGGATGCAGCACTGCAGGTGGGGTCTCACGAGAGCAGACTAGAGGGGGAGAATCACCTCCCTCGACCTGCTGGTCACACTTCTCCTGATGCAGCCCACGACACAGTTCGCTTTCTGGGCTGCAATGGACCTCCCCACCACCTGACACCCCAAAGCCCTTCCCTTCAGGGCTGCTCGCAATCCATTCTCCCCCCAGCCTATATTAGTGCTTGGGATTGCCTCGACCCATGTGCAGGACCTTGCACTTGGCCTTGCTGAAGTTCATGAGGTTTGCACAGGCCCACCTCTCAAGCCTGTCCAGGTCCCTCTGGATGGCGTCCCTTCCCTCCAGCATGTTGACTGCACCACACAACTAAATAAATATAATTATATAAAAAAAAAGTAACACAAGCATTCTGAGGGCAGTGGGGAAACGCAGGCTGATGACAAGAAACCTCCAGGACAGGCGATGTTACCACTTGGGCTTTATGAGAGCCGCTGGCACAAAGGAGTGCCACCTCCAGCAGTGCAGGAGGAGGCAGAGACATGGCGCAACATCGCAGTATGTTCGGCTTAAGCACAGAACGACTGTCCCTCTGCACCTTGTCTGGGTCACAAGGCTTTGCCAGGCCTCATTCTGCAGAGGTGGATGGATTCGGGGAGAACTTTGTTCAGTCTTGGTGGAGCCATTAAATAATGAACTGGCAAAGCTTCAGAGAAGAGGCAGTAATGCACCCATAAAACCCAACAGAGATTGGATCAGCAGCCCCATAATGGAAAGAAAACAAAATTCCAGGAAAAGTAAAAAACAGCTTATCTAAGTGGAGGAGCCACTTAGCCAAACACTGAAAAGAAGTTTCTCACCACTATCAGCGCTTCAGGACAGTCCAGCTCATCCACCGGGAGCGAAGAATCCCGTGGCTGGGAGATCAAGAGCAGCTGAGCCAGACAGGAGCAGTGTCGCCAGGCAGTTCGGGGGAGCTGGCTTTCTGAAAGACAGGGAAGACCTGTACCCAAAAGCCTGAAGATAAATTTTCCACAGGTTCAGAACCCTCCTTTGGCTTCCTGCTTTAATTCTTGGGATGGATGGTATAAATCAGCCTCCAATGAAGAGAGGCTGACAGATCTATAAAATATCTTAGGGTATTAAGTCAATAACAAATCAAAATGGATCAAAGCAGGGAGCTGCTGTGTGTAACCCAGACTACTGCACTGACAATTCAAAGATTAATTCTGCTTTTATTCCGTCATGTCCTTGCCCTCGCCCTGGCTGCCTCTGTGTCTCCTGGCCTCCCCCTGGGACCCAGGTCTCTCCCACTGGTCCATTGAAGGTGCTGACACATCCCACATATTCTCCTCAGCCAGGTTGCTTCTACAGCCACTCAAGAAGAGCCTGCCAATTCCGAGGAATGTGAAATGCATCTTTTTGGGCCCCTCTGTTCCTGCCTGCTTAAGATTGAGTAGACATTTACACTTTTGAACAGTCCTTTTTTCTCTCATGCTGCCTACAAATGCAACTGGAGAAAAAAAAAAAGTTCTGCATCTGCCCTCCACCAGGTAAGTAACAGATTTTATCCCCAGTGTGGCGTACAATCTGTCTCAGATGTTAGCCAGTCCAAAACCTGCTCTCTCTATGGTGGAGATGTACAAAAGCACGGCATGGGCTGCAGCTACATTTCCAGGTGAGAAAAGTTATAGATACAACTTACTTTTTTTTTTTTTTTTTTTTTTTTTTAGGAAAACTGCATGTGTGTTCCCTGAGAAAGGAAGAAACTAATCAGAAAGGAAATGACAACTGATTCCATCCCAGGGTTCAGACAGGACTGAACCCAACTCCTTTGCATATCTGAAAGTGCCTATACAAACCCACCAGAGACTTCACCTCTCTCCTGAACTCCATTTCAGTAAGAGAGTGGACATTGTTTTTGGACCTCCCAAGTTCATGAATTTCCCTCAGCTCAGGGAAAGTGGTGATATATTTTGAGACACAGCTTATTCAGAGAAGCCCTAGAGATCATCAGGCTTGGAAACAGTACCTGGTCAAGCCCTGGCAAAGTACCAGACCTGCTGAGACTGCCAGTTGTGGCATCACCCCATGAAATGGCACTGCCAGGCACCAAGGAGTCTGATAGGGAACAAAGACTTTGGGGAGGAAGGAAAGGATGCCATCAATGAAGGCACATGGCTGGGAGGAAGGAAAGGAGCAGCCTGAATGGAGAGGCTTCAGTGTAGAGTGGTAACAGAAGAGCTTTAGGGAGAGCTTGACACATATTGGAAGTGTTTTATATATCTAATCCAGATGGAGTGACCCTATAGGCAGTTGGCGTCTTCAGTAGGATCCGATGGTAATGTCATTTAAAGAGAAAGGAGTGGTGGCCAAGATTCAGAAGCGTGGGTTCACAGAGGACCTGCACCTGCAGTCTGCTATATTACACATGCAGTCACTGTAAGCACATGAGCAGATTAAATGCAGACCTTAGGTGCACTCTTGGCTCGTGCACTTCCAAGCAAATGGTCGGCACGTCTTTAAAGACGTTGCAATGTGTTGTAAGTATATAGCCTTGCTTTCATCATGCCTCCAACGACATCTTTTTCATAAAGAGTTTATTTCACTACTCGACTGACATCTAACCTGATCCTTGTGGCAGAGAGAGTACAAGCTGTAACTGACTATACCGATCAGAAGGACCTTGCTCCATTACCCTTCATTTGCACAGCCCTTCCTGACACAGCTGGGATATTACCAGGCTGGGACTTCACATCTCAATTTTCACTGTCAGCATGCCAAGATATTTTTTCAATACTGTGCTTTAATCATGTTGCATCCTTTAACATTAGAGGAAACATGGCTCTAAAACCCTGGCCAAGTGTACACCATGATTGAAGTAGCACCTTACTGCTGTTCTGCTGAAATAGGTACATTCTGAACTGGGACAAATGTTGGGTATCTCATTTCTGGAAAGCGGATCTGAGCATCTGAATTGTACCAGATACTGTTCATCCTTTGTACCCTTGATTATTTATTCTGTTTGCTCTTTCCAGTGTGCATTCCCTGCTGCATTAGCGCTATGATGCTAGCTAAAATTGCCTCATCATTTGTCTATTGAATTAAAAGATCATCAGGGCATTAAAATATTATTTAGTGTCTGCTGTTTACACAGATTGGTCATTAAAGCTCCATTTAGCTCAGAGCTCACTAAGTAACTCGTTAAGCTAAGACTGCAAGGCTTCTATTCAGCAAAGCAACGAGCAAATGCTCTCGTTAAATTCTGTGAATTTTAGGCTCATCATTTTGACTTTTGCCATTTTGTTCTTTGGACATTGCAGCTGTTTCTATGGTTATTTTAAATAATATCTTTTCTAATGTCACAAAAAATCCTGAAAATACCATCAAAGTGCTGAAGGTCATTTCAGAAACCAACGTCCATCCAGCAGCACCATGAAAAAGCCAGCATTTATAGGCACAAGCTTTTTACTTGAGTGGAATTCACAGTGTGGGCTGTGCATTGCCATTTGAGAGGAGGCAACAAAGAGGCAATGACTGGGAAATGCATCTTGACCACTGTTGATTCAAGTGTTACCTCTCTGCAAGGTTGAAAAAATTAAACCGTCACAGAACACCTGCATCACTCATTTATTATGCTATTCAATAGAGCTTTTTGTGTTGTCTTCTTTGTTTCTCTGCCTCCATTGATGCTATGGTAGATTAATTGGCACCACCGCAAATGTTCACAGCTGTCTACTAGATGTTGGTGAGTGCATTATGTCAGTCAAGCATGCTATCACCAAGAAGATGAATTTATTTCATTCTTCAGGAAGACAGTTCTGTAATGTGACCTAATAAAATAAAATCTTTCAGCAAGAGTTGGGAGAATATTCATTAGTCTTCAGGTTAAACCAATAAAAGCAAAGCCTGTGCTGATATTTTATTATTTTAACAGTTACGCACTGAAATTTTAATAAAGTGGTCATTAGACAAACACTATTATATAATATAAGCAAGAGACCTATTAAACTTGGGATGTATAGAGTTTCTTACATGTCTCCAATCTGGCCAAAAATGAGGTGAGCTTATATGTTTTATATATGTATGCATAAGTACACAAGTATGTTTTGTAAGAATCATAAAATAGCATCATGTCTGGCAGGTAAAGTGATTATTATTCTCTGGGTCACTTAAACATTTCAGCCAAAGTAACTCCAACGTGAGCTTGAGTTCACTGCTGTGCTTTTGCACCTTGCACAGCATACACAGGTTGAAGCATTTGCTTACAGTCACTCTGGATTCAAACCCTTTATATATTTGTATTTTTATATATAGGCTGACTCAATAAGCCTACAGCCCAAAGTGGCACTACCCCTGCTCATGCAAAAGAAGTGCTGTCTTTTTGGGTGGTGTTGGAGGTGTGCTGAGGGAGGTGGTGATGAGGAGGTTGTCATCGGGCAACACTGCCCACCTGTAGCCCCTCAGTGACGGTTTGCAAACCAGCTCCAACAGAGCAAGTGGGATCTTTTCAGACTGAAAGGAAGATCAAGGTTCTCACACTCTGTGATTAACATGAGCCCAGCTGTTTCCTCTGAGAGGAGAGGTTACAGAAACTAGCTGATGGCTGTGGTGGCTCCTTTTGGTTAGAAGGTGATCTGTGGTACGCGAGGCTGGGGTGAAAGAGGCAATCCTGTGTTCCCCGGAGAAAACTCAGCACCTAGGCTGCCTTGTGCCCTTTCTTGCATGTAGACTGAAGATCTATACATGTGTGTTCACCCCAGGTAATGAATTTGTGTATGTATTTTAACTTAAAATGTTGACGGAATTGGAAAACTGCCCTATTTTGTTCTTCTAAGGAGTCTTTACGGAAAGTCTTGTGTTATACTTCCTGAAAAAGTGTTTCTGTTTTTTTGCTGTAGGCTTTTCATAACAAAAGCAGTATAATATATCCTGTTTAATGTTATATTGACTTACTATAACAGACTGCCTGTTAAGTGTAGCTAGAATGGAGTCATTACACCCTCTATCAAGTTTCAGAAAGCAGTAACCTTCGATTATTTCTACAGAGACTTGTTTTTCAAATGACAGAATAATTTATCTAAGAACACTAACTAGATTCATTTTGATTTAGTTATACAATCTAAAAGAACTAAGCTACCTAGAGCAAAAGCATTTGACCAGCTATGAAATTTTCACTTTTTAAAGTCCAGCCTAAACGCCTTTACAGTGCTTGTTCTAGAAGACCCCTGCTTAAAAGCATATTACAGGCTTATTGTTGTTGTGTTTCTCTTGAACGATGAGTATTACTTGATGTGACTATGCATCAATGTCAAGGGCTGGTGTGCTCTCAGCATTTCTAAGTTTTTTGGAAATAAAGTACTGGAAAACCTAAGCAGTGTATGTATGTTGGGGAAGTATGAAACGGGAAAATTGGCTCATCAAAACCATTTTACTTTATTTTTTAATGCAAATCTGAAGAATGTCTCCTGCAAAATAGTGGTTTCCTGAATGCTATAAATCTTTCTGCTTTGGCAGCCTGTCTTAATTGTTCGTAGCTTTGAATTATTCATACAAAATATGTGCTTTTAATAACATTCAGTTGTGATTTTTAGCCTTCACAAGAGAGACGTATGCAGTTGTCAGTAGCCTGTGCTCAGCAGGGATGTATACGTGTATAACTTTGCAGTAGCCGTGATTCACAAAGCCGGGGCTGCTTCACAGCCCTCCTCAGCAAGCTGTGATGACGTGCTGTGGTACTGGAAGTGAGCGTGCATTGGAGATGGAGGAGGAGGTTTGTGGGGCGGTTTGAAGAGGTGGGCTTCAGAATAAACTAGATAATGTAGAAATACGTCCTTCTCATTAAAGTTGTGGATTGTTTGGATTTCTTTGTGCTTTGCACAGGAAAAGCACAGCAGGCAGAGGTTTCGATACTCCCACTAAAGAAGTAGCAGAACTTGTGCTGCCTTATTTTTTCAGTGTGTGAAGAGTGCTGAAATTAAACATATATTCACATTCATAATGTGCAATTGAAGTCAGGAGCATGCTTTGATGCAGTGGTTAAGGCAAAGAGCTCAATAGGGGTCAAAGAAAAGTTAAAAACGAGAAAAAAAAGATACCTGAATATTCCAACTTTAGGCTACAAACTAATTATTGAACGTACGAGGTCAGAGAAAAATGTTTCCCAGCACAGCTGGTGAATAATTATCAATCAGGAGTGTTATAACTTACACAGTCATGTCAAGGACGATATTTGCCTAGAGTGGACATTAATCTCCTGGTAGAGCAATGCTCTTGTTCCTTGTCTTCTGCAGTAGCAAGAAAATTGATCAAATGGCTTAACACACACTAGAACATCCATATTCTGAGTTCAGACATTTCTATTGCTATCACATGTGATTACTGCTTATGGTATTGATTTCTTTAAAGGTCTTTCAGTCAGAGCTAACAGTCCTTTTGTATTGACCTACTTATAAACTTTGTTTTAGACTCTCAGCTGCCATGCAGCAGCTGGCGTGCCATCTGAAAATCTACCTTCTTTCTTCACAGACCCTATAGATTAATGGCAGAAAGCTCCCTAATTCTCAGTTACATTATCACTCCTTCTTGCAGTTGAATGAGAAAGGGGTGAGGAAGGCAGGGTACTTGGTGTTCTCAGCCTGGCTTCTTTTATAGTTGAAAGAGGGGAAGTTGGAGTCCCCACCCCTGTGGGACTTCGTTAATACTTCTCCCAGGTGAACTCAGCCCCTCACAAAAGGGTTCTTTGTATTTTGTCTTTAACCAGCTCTTTGTTTGGACAGATATCCAGGCCAGTAAGAAAAAAATGCCAATATTCTCTGTTGAATCAGTGGCTTTTTCCTGTTCAAAGTTTCAAAAGAGAGTTTCAGAGAGAATATGGTCATAATTGGACACAGAAATAAATGCGTGTGTATATGTACATGAGGAAGAAGTACAGGATTTGCATTGAAAAATTTAAATTTCTCTCCAAGAGGAAAAACTAGACATTAGGGGCATTGGGGTTTTTGGGGGGTTTTGTTTGTTTGGGTTTTTTTTGTTTTGGTTTGGTTTTGATTTGGGGGGTTTTTTGCGTGGGTTTTTTTTTGTTTTTTTTTTTTAAAGCCACAAATTCTTTGCCCAAATGGATATGGGTCTTGTGCAGCTGAGCAATTGCAATTCGTATTTATAGTACCTGGTAAGATGAAAACAGTTGCCCTTGACTTGAAACCCCCTGACCCAATACCAACGTTTTTGCTGCATGTATGTGGCTATGGACAAAAGGAGAAACGCATAACTCTAAATCCCAGTATTCTTTCCAGAGGTTAGAAGTTAATGGTGCATTTGGGAGCGTCTGTAACCTGTGAGTCTCAGCTGGCAGGATTCACACCGCTCGTTCTGCGGGGGGGACCGAGACCACCGGCAGCAGCTCTGTGGTTGCTCTGCATGCAGGAAAGTTTTCTTGCTCCTCTGAACCACCGCAAATAGATTGTGTGTTAAAGTTTTAAGTGGCTCAATTCTGTTCATTTTTTCTTCTGCCCCCTCTGCTGATAATTGATATCCCAAAGAGCCTTGTACTAGTATAACTTTTGGAGAGAGACTGAAAACAGGCAGCTTTAATATGAGCTTCTTGCTGGGCTTGAAGAATACAGATCCTGTGCCATGTAGAGCTCACTGGTACCCTTCTGTCTCCTGTCACCGTGATATATGAGCGTCTGTGGCTTCAGTGTAGTTATTCTCCTAATGCGGAAGGTAGAGAAATACACAACTGTCCTCATTCTAACCGTGTGGCATTAAAGCAGTAGGAGTCAAAATACTAATCAAAAGATGCCAGTGCCTTATTAAAGACAGGACAATGAATACAGCAGTCTAAATCTGAGACTAGCGTCCTACCTGCAAAGCCAGGTTTCTTACTCTAAACAGTTCATAGGTGATTTTCTCATCCTATAGGTTTTGCAGTGAGGTTCCTCATCCTTAATGAAGACATTTATCTAAATAAATGTGTTTTTTTCTGGAAACTTGTAATCTGTATTTAGGAAAGTAGAAGGAGGAACAAGAAAAGCACTGTTGCTAGGCTGGTTTTCATTTCTGAGTTTGAATAGATTGTCTCCTCCTGGAAAGACACCCTAGACCTGAGCTTGTGATGATTTTTTAAAATATTTTTTTCCCTCCTCCCATGGGGAGAACATGCAACAGCCTTGGCAGACAACCATCACGCTTTGTTATGTTAATCTGGCACTGAAGTGAGACCCATCGGTGGCATGTCTTTTTCTAAAGAGCAACAAGAAGAGAAGGAAAAATAAATTTTTAAAAGACCCAAACAACTTGCATTTACTTCATCTCACCAGAATGTAAACTAAAGTGAATCTTTGATGTTACATGCACAGATGTTGTAGTCGACATATCTCATGGCAGGCACCAAGTGAGAAGTGACGGAACGGCAGGAAGTTGAGTAGACCACAAACATCCAACGCTATGGGGTTGGCCTGGAGCAGCAACCTCCACAAACACAGCCATCTAACTCTATGCTTAATTAAAGCTGTGCTTTCCAAAATATGATAGAAAATTGGTGCTGTACTTGGACTCTGATTTTTAGCTGTGGTTATTGATGCTAAAGTAAGATTTGAAGCCAGCAGTCGACGCTCAGGCACTCGCCCAGAGAGAGATGCATTTATTGCAGTCTGCCTGCATGCAATAAGCTGTGATATCCGGACGCTCTTTAAAGAGTTACAGATTTTTGGATAATCAAAGAGCTAACATATGTCAGTTGTTTGCTCATGAATTTAACCATTATTTTATTAGCTAGACATATACTCCTATTTCATAATTTATTGTGCTTTGTGCTCTTGGAGACTCTGTGAGCGGGGAGGACGTCTTCCTCTTGTCAAACAAATAAAATTTTGCAAAAATTATTTGAAATGACATTTGGACTTAATCACAGACTCTTGACTCCACATATTTTATGCTCAGTCTTAATGCATAAGTTTAAATCAACCAGTTCTCATCAGTTACGTTCATATTTCAGGTCTGGGATTTGAATGTACGGTGTTACAGAAGAGTCAGTTGTATTGTGAAAGGGTTGAAGTAGGAAACTATATATGGAGATTTGGGGGACAGTGTTGCATGAGAAATAAGATAAATTGTGAATGTCTATATTTGGTAAAAATGCACACAAAAAACCCCAAACCCATCCCTTTATGGGCCAGCAGAGCTTGGCTTTTCTCGTGCTGCAAGATAACTGCACGTGTTTGCATGGTCCTCCCGTGAAAACCTGTGCTCCGCCTTCACGTTGTGCATTTAATTGCCCTTTTGAATCCTGAGTGGCTTTGGGAGCAGTATCTCGGACAGTGTCAGCAGCAGTGCTCCATCCTCTGAATGACTTCTGGGGGCAATGCTTGAGCTTACAAGCTTGAAATTCTTACTGCAATCACTCATGCAGCATACTCCAGTGGAAAAGTCTGTCTGGAACAAACTCAGTTCAAATGCAATCATAATACTCACAGGTGATTTTTTTATTATTATTATTTTTCTTGTGCCCTCTTTCCATTGCCTGTGTGCTTCCTTGTGTACTGCCATGATGAGATGCCAGCATGTTGCATAACGAAAATCCAGTGTTAGACCCATGCAAGCATAAGTTGTTAATAGAATGGATGTAGTTGGATTCTATTGAGTGCATCAGTAACGTTATTGCCATTGTCCTCAATACACTCCTTTAGCTTTGATGTTGACGGTGGATTGTTGTAATTTCTCCAGACTTGATAGTTTAAATAAGAAGTTCGAGATGGTAGGAGGATGCCCACTGTATTTGGACCTAAATATTACAAAGATGTGCATGAAAAGATATGTGTGATATGTCAAGAAATCTAGCACAATAGCTGTTAAACGTTACCAGTTTACCATCAATGTTAGCAACTCTGTGGGGGGGAGTATGTTTCATATCTGTACTGCTGGGAGTTGCAGTGTTCCCAGTGGGGAGTCGAGGGGGACATGCTTGGGACAATGCACTGTTTCCAATCAGCTATACAAAAGTTGGTGAACGGCAGCAGATTTATCATCTGAAATTATTCCCTCCAACTAGTGGAGTTTTTTTATTGTAATACCAGGAAACTAGCTTTTTTTTTTTAAAGTGCTTTATTGAAATCATCTGGATATACTCTACCTAATAAACCGGTAGTCTATGGCTGCTGGACTTCCTGTGAGAAAGAAGAATTAATCAGATATGCACAGACACTATAAAGTGGAATGGAAGTTGTATCAGTTGTTGTAACATAATGGAAAATGTGTTGGATCCAGGCGCCAGTGGGTGTAAGATGGTTTAAGCACAGGGCTGGTCACTGGAGCCAGATCCACTTTCCCCAGCTGAAGATGGCGTATTTGTGTTACAGTTGCTCACATCCTCGAGACAAATCAAGCAGGAACACTGGTACAAATGTTTCAGGAGTTATTTTATTTCCCTTGCAGTCAGCAAAAGCAATGTTTGGAAGCTGTTCTGGGTGGAAATCATTCCAAGTGAGAGGCTTGTACGCAAGCAGTCTATTGTCTGCTGCTTACCCAGAGCCTCTTGCAAAGATGTGGTGTGTCGTGGGATGCTTACGAGATGTGTGTGTTGAGCCATCTTGGGTAACTCATTGCCTGACCTCTGCACAGAGCAACTTTTGGCTTTGCCATACACAAATTTGGTTCCCAAGTCTGAAAATGAAGAAACAAAGAGCTGCTATTCAGGATGTCTGATTTTTTTTGCACTGTGCAAGCAAATAATGGCTTGCCCACATGTCACTGGCCATCTAAAACTCCAGGATGATCCACAGAGGTGCAGAGAGCTCTCTTTTGGGAGCCACCTGTATAATTTAGGTCTGTATTAGGAAAAAAACCCTTCATTCTTGGTTGTTCTGTGAATGCTATTGCAGTTGTCTAGTTGCTGTAATATCTAACAGCTCATTAATCACGCACTACTGACATCGCTAATACATACCCTGTGTGTTTCTCATCCAGGGGCAAATACTTGTTTACTGTTTTGGTTTTTAGGGAGGTGTGTTGCTTTTTTTTCACCTCCAAATTTGTTTGGTGCTCTGTCTCTTGCAGAAAAGAGACCTGCTTAAAAGATGTCTTATTTCTCGGAAAACTCTTTTTTCACTGGAGGAGAAGGAAAGTTAGTAAAATTAAATTGGTCAATGCTTTTTATGCAGATTATTTCTTTCTTTGCCCCCTGAAGGTAGCTGGGGAAAAAAAATATTTTGCTTTTCCAAGAGCCAGCAAGTTAATTTTCAGAAATGTTGACATTCTCTTCTCCCTGTTATTCACTGGAGGAGAAGGAAAGTTAGTAAAATTAAATTGGTCAATGCTTTTATGCAGATTATTTCTTTCTTTGCCTCCTGAAGGTAGCTGGGGAAAAAAAATATTTTGCTTTTCCAAGAGCCAGCAAGTTAATTTTCAGAAATGTTGACACGGTCTGTCTGAGCATTCTCCTTTCCCTGTTACCTGGCAGATAAAGTGAAAAGGCTTGCAACAAGGAAAGAAATCCATAGAAGACCAAAATGATGGAGACTGTGAGACCGTGAGGAGACCAGGCTGTAAGGCAGACTGATATGGGAAAATGTAGTGTCTGGCAGCAAGATAACAGGACTCATGGTGTCTGTGGCCAGATTCGTTTTGATGAATGACCAGCTTAGTGGTGTTGTCTCTATGACTCACTTCTTAGCTATCTAAAGAGGTCCCAGCTAAATAGTGCTTGCAGTTTTACACTCAACAGTTTTCTCTCTCCCACTGTGAATTCATGGCCGGAAAGCACTTGAATTAGCTCTGTCCAGGGTAAAATTTTGGTTTGGAAGACTTGTTTTATATCAAAACCATATTTTTCCTGTTTGAAAGAAAAGAATTTCCAAAAGTCTTTTGTAACATCCATCTTGAATAAGCAATAGATAATGTGCTGGTGCCCTGTCTCTGGCTAGTACTTGTCTTCAAAGGCAGGAGCACTTAAAATGTAGCAACGAATGGGCCATTCACTCATTTGCACCTTTCTGGAGACGCATACATTAGCAGTCAGTCTGGAAATGTCATGCGGTCATGGGTTCTTGCTTTGAGCTTTTTTTGCTTTATTTATCCCTTGGCCAGCCTGGCAGCTGCCTTGGGACCTGATTACTTAATACAATGGTTCCCAGAAGGGGAGAGCAGCCTTTCTGGCAAGCGGGTCACTGAGGAGGGACAAGTTCAGGGCTTTTCTGTGACTTCCCAGCAAGGCAGAGAATAGTGAATAAATGGCTCACCTCCTTTTGGATGCTGGCAGCGGAACACACTTCTTCTTTGCCTGTGACTACTATGGAGTGGAGAAGAAAAAAAAAAAAAAGCCTTTCTTGCCCCACAAAGGGCTGTGAGAGTGATGGTTACTGTGAAAATCCTCAGGTCTGGTGGATCTGTCTAGAAGTCTAATGGTTTGCCTGCATGAGGGCATTCAGGTGACATAATCCAGGGTAATTCAAGTGTGAATTTAAAAGGGCATTAGGCTGCACTGCCTTGTAGTCACGGTAAAACAGCTTCAGTTCTGGATAAAGGTATCTGCCCAGAGGTTTGGTGCAGTCTTAACTCATCCACTGTGGACTTGAAGTGATTTTGCCGAGTGTCCCTCTGTAGCTGTGGAGAGGTAAGGTAGATAAGCAGACAAAGGAAAGTGCTGAAGATTCCTCTCTCATCAGCTGTATTAATTGTAGGTGCTTCCTCAAGCCAATCCCCACGCACCCTTCCCCTCAGTCCTGGTGGCCTCTTCCATTTCCCTGCCCCAGAATGTCCCCTTCCTCCTGCTCGCTCTGTATGTGTTGCAGTTGTGGAATTGCATGGACATTTTTTCTGGTTAAGTCGAAGTCCCCTATGCCCTTGTGAATTTTGCACATAATTTTTCATATTCTTGAACTATGTCCACAAGCTTCCGAGTGCCAGTATAAATCTCTGATTATTTTTTTTTTTTTCTTTCTAATTGCACAAAGGGTTTGTTTCTGATTTGCAAGAGTTAGGAGGAGCAAGCTGCAGTCCAGCTGTAAGCTGTAAGCCCTGTGCATTTTTATATGACTTTATTCAATAGCACTCCTGAGTAATATTTACAGTGCCTTGCAGTGGGCTTCCAAAGCTTGACTCCTGCACGCACACATGCAAGCAAGATAAAATATTTGTGGAGAACTGACTATAAACTCTTATGTCTGACTTCAGGCTAGTTCCCCAGGCTACTAGCGACAGAAAGGCAGGCAACAGGCAAGACCTCAGAGCTAGTGCAGTCACCTTGCTTTTATTGGTCATTTTTGTCCTGTTGAAGACAAAGTATTTTTTAGTATATGGGTGACAGCTGATCTTCAAGGACCGGAGGTGGCACAGCTAATAGAGGGGTCACCTTCTGCTCAGACTACAGGCAGTGGCCAGAGAGGAGTCAGTCCTCTGTGCAGTGATTCTGAGATGAATCTGTCTTCTGCAACCTACAGGGTGCTGTTAAAGCACGTGTCAGAGTTGGGTTTGTTTTTTGGGTTTTTTTTTTTGAGACTGCTCCCATGCCTCCCATCTGTGAATCTGATCGTAAGAAGGACACATTGAATGCTGTCTGTAGAAAATGACGTAACATCAGGCAAGTTATGAATAGAAGTTTCTATGAATGTACATCCCAGCACTTCACAAGCTGAAGTCGCTAGCAGTGGGCACAGGCTCTGAATCAGCTTGAGTGACAGGAGTGAAGCAGTTTCTATTAAAAAAAAAAAAAAATCTTATTGTGTGGTCTTTGGGAAAACAACTACTAGTTCAGTTGTGTTTGTTAACAGCTTTGCTGTTTTGTGCCTTTCCCAACATCTTCCTGGGTTTTGCCTGAACTTTTGTTTTAATTAAAACCAAGGGATGCTGTACTTCCCCCTGACTCACAGCTAGAAAAAGAAGTGAGGGTACAGAGTCTGTGCACATGCCTTTCACTTTTGCAAAAGGGTGCTGTGTTTGGGTGAAACAAAAACACAGCCTCTGCTTGTGGCATCAGCTCAGCCTTACCACTGCCCACCAAGAGCAACCATGCTGCAGCAGCTGGAACAGTTGGGATGGGGAAACTACTGCTGCAGAGAACGGGGGGAGATGTTCTGTGCTTGGAAAAGAGTTCTGGGCAGAAATATTTAATTGTGGCTTTTGGTGTGGTCTTGGGACTGAGAGTCTGATCCTGGCATTTGTAAGGGTTTTTCTTCTTTTCAGTGCGTTGTGGAGATCCATCTTTTTCCATGTTGTTCTCTGCATTTCGGTTCTTTGTCCATGTAGAGACAGTGCTGTGCCAAACTTTTGAGTGATGAAAGCTGCACCCTTCTCTGTGCTGTAAAAATTCCAAGTCCCTGTTTAAGGAAAATTCCCTGATTTTGTCAAATTTCCCAGACAGAAGCCAAGTTTGGTTCTCTGCTATGGGTTGGTACACAGGGGCTCATAAAACATGCTGCTGTATCCTCATCTGTCATGGGTAGTGTCTCTGCTTTTGGTACTGTACATGTCACAGTCTTTATTTGTGCCTTGGTGTTAGCTCTGTCCCATGGTCTTCAGATGAGAACACATCTATTCCCTGGCAAAGGTATGGTAGATATCCTTCCAGCAGCTTGTTCCTCTTAAATGCCTCTGAAATATTGCAGAACAGAGAAATATCTCCTATTTTATGTCCTTTCAGACGAGAAACAGTTTTTACCCACCTTATTATCCATGGCTCGTTCCATCCATTTGTTACCATGCCTTTCCTTCTCATCTGTGTTTCTTGGAGAGAAGAATTTCTTACCGTACATTCCTTGGAATGTGATTGGTACCTTCCACCCCGATCCGACACTAGGATCCTTATGTCAGTCCCCTTTCCTTGCACCCCATGAATTCTGGAGACATCCATGTAGATCTTGTGATTTAGTTGACTCTTGTAGTGTGTCAGGATATTGGATTTTGGCTGTTAAGTGGCTGATCTGGGAGGTGGTATGGCAGCAGAGGGGGAAGCTCCCTGGGGCAGGGGAGACATCCTTTCTTATCTCTATTTAGTGAAGGTGGGTCTGGCTTTAAACATGCAGAAGTCTAGTGAGCCCTCAGGATGAGGATGTGAAGCGACTTACAGCTGAGCCTTTTCCTTCTCACCTTCTGGCTTGACTAGTCCCAGCTCCCAAACTGTTTCATTGCCTGAAAGCAAAGCGCTTGTAATACAGGAACACACAGTGTGAGTGGCTTGGGGAAGTGATGCTTCCTTGCTCTTGAGTCAGACAAGGATGTGGGGATGTAGTGGCACTAAATCTTTGTTTTAGAGCAGAGATCTTAGGTATGATTTCCTTCTTTGTTATTATGTTAAGTGAGGGTCAGTAGCACAAACTCAATGAAAATTCATCATACAACCAAGAAGTCTTCTGCAGCATGCTCTCAACCGTTGCATCCACTGTTGCTATTTCGGTTTCACTCAGGAATACGGCATCAAAGCATTCTCTACTGGAATATCTTGAATAAGCTGGTGAGTAGGCTTGCACAGTGGAGGCAGTCACTGACCCTAGAGCAAGCTGCCCTCCGGTGCTGCGGAGTGCTGGAGCCGCTCGCTGGAGCGCAACGACCAGAAGATGCTGGGCTGGCCTCCATGCAGCTCGCTCTGCTCCAGTCCCCTCCTCTCCTTCAAGGGAAAGGGGAATTTTGGGGGTGTGTTGTGTACGTGGCAGGATCAGCTCACAGTGTACAGATCCTCTGTGTCAGCTGCCCTTGGGATGCATGTCATATGAAGGTGGTGTATAGTCATCTTTGCTTCCTCTGCCCAGGTTTTGCACCATGTAGCTCATCCTGACCTTCGCCTCTGCCCCACCTTTACTTTACTAGCTTGTTTTGTTCCTTTTGGCAATTTCCTGAGTACATTTTAATTGATTCTGCCGCCTCCTCTTCTTCAGCCTCCTGGCTACTGTTCATCTGTTCTACGTATACGAACATAAACAGTTGAAAAGCAGTACAATTCCAGGTCAGAGCTCAGCTGACACCTTCCTCTTCAAAGGCTTCAGCTACCCGAATACAGAGCTGTTGCTGGTGCCCATCTTGAGACGCCTTTGGCACCAGGGCAGATATTTTTGTCTACTGGACAGGATCCTAGGTTTTTCCCCTCTGGTTCAAAGGCAGGACTGTTACCTCTGTGGCTGCTCATCACCTGGAAATTATTTAGTGTGAACTGTTTTCCCTCTGTCCAGAATCTTTCTTGTTGAATAAAAAGATCACCTTCATTTGTTTTTTCTCTCTTCCGAGAAGAAGGTAGAAGGGATGTCTGTGCCCTGTATGCACATTTGGTGAGAGGCCATTCTCTGCTGTTTCAAAGAGATAATTACAATTGTAGCTTATAAATCACTGGGGAGGTATAGGACTGTCCCCTCCTAATGCAGCTTTTTGCAAATGAGTGCTGATTATTTGCTTCCTGATGGTGTAACTGTATCTGGTCTGAACCTACCATACGGTTTGCATACAGCTGTGATTATGTATTCGCCTCTCTGATGCTGCCAGATACATACAGGGAAGCATGTGTGAGCTGACCTCTAGCAGAGGCTCTGCAGTTGTGGTTTCTTTCCCCTTAATCCTATTTCCAAGCAGTGGTATTGCTAAAGCAGAGTTTACCACCTGAACTCTCTCAGCAGGACAGAGGACAGTCATGCTAGGGTACACTTTATCCCAGGGGAGGATATTTTGGCTGATCTGTTTATACAGTGTAAGTGGCATCGATGTCATGAGGGGATCCACTAAGTTGTAGCCAAAATGCAATGGCTTTCGTGTTGAATTAATAGACTCATAACTACTAATGACACTTTAGGGATTAGACACAATATGGCTCAAGCTTTAACTTAATCTGGGAGCAAGCTGGCAGAGGTCAGTTCTAGTTGTGAAATATCTGCAATTGTTAGTGTGTCATAAAAGGGGTTGACTGTGCAATGCTAAATAATGGTTGCTTACACAAACGAGTAATGCCAAGGAAAAATATAACTGTGTTTTGCTCACAATATTTCTTCCCCTTACAAACAGAGGAAGCAGTGGCAACACTTAGCACAAGAATAACACTATATGTTTTTGGCTGGTCAAAATATTGTAGGGGAAAATAATCTGTTGCTAGATTTCTTTGTGAAACTGGCACGTCTGTGTAGCATAGCGGAGAAAAAAACTTTGAGCTGGGTCCCATTAAATCCAGCAGCTCCAGGACTGGGGAGGTTGTCCCTCTAGTTGATGGATTCCTCCCCTGCCCACAGCAGGCTCCTGTTCCTGTTGTGTGTTCCCAAAATATCTGCCTACAAAGTAAGCAGGGCAGAGGTTTCTCCAACTAAAATGTTTCTGATTTTCATTGAATAATTCAAAAAGGAATTAAAGTTAGTCTGGAAGGTATTGTGTAGGGCACTCATCTGGAAGTGGAGATACTGGGATCCAGGCGCTGGAAATTACGTGATATAGTTTAAATACAGAATAAATACCTAGGTTAGGGGGCCAAATCCTGATGTGATGGCAAGGCACTCAAGTACTTTGGTATATTTAGGTATCTAAATAGATATTTATCTGTCTAATTTTGGTATGGTCCTAATGAGTTGTTTTTTTTTAAGTATCCAGGATTAAGAAACACCAGGTGTACGCTGACATTTTTAGATAACAGAAAAAGGTTTTGTAGTATGTCTTCCTGAGCCATTTATAAAAGCAGACTTTAGATTCCTGAGCACCTTGCTCACTTGTAAGTCACTTGGGTGTCACACATCCTGGAATAGGGCAGGAATACAAAGCAAAAGTTCCTAAATTTCAAGCTAATATTCTAACAGGGAGTCTATCTCTGCAGAGATGAATTTCATTCCCAATGGAGAAAGGGAAAGGGGAAGACAGAAAAACATTTGAGAATGGGGGAAAGAAAGGAAACACTTTGTCCAGATATAGACAATCCATAGAAGTTACTAATAAAATTCACATAATCATTTAGCCCGTCTACAAATTATGTGATATAACATTTTTTTAAATTGAGAAACTCTGTGGCATTGTTACAAAATTTCCATGAATATCCATTAAATATTCAAACAATGCAGTTTCTTCACATCTGAAATGAACTCTTGTTAACTTTGTTTTGAATTTTATTTAGCTATAAACTTTGAAAATAGGTTGTCTCTGTTTATGCAACTTCAGGGTCTTTCTGCCATGAATTTTCATCTCTTAAGTTTCTCTGGCCATAATGTTTAGAGAAGAGATTATATTTAAATCCATGAGTTGAATTTTTGGAGATCTGGCATCCAGTTTAGCCCCATTACCCTCATAGCTACTCTGTACTGGACTTACAGTTCTAGTTTACCGTTGCATTGATGACTGATTATAATTTCTTCCATCTTTACCATTTTACACTGAATAGGGATAATACAACATTTTCCTGGGTGTTTGGTGATCCCCAGTGTCTGTACATTGCCTGTGTGGCCCATCTGCTCTGCTCACCTCTTTTCACTGCCTGATGTTGGGTACCCAAGTACCAGTTCCGACATCTGGGACAGCTGGAGACTCAAGGTTGTGTGCTCAGGCACATTATTCAAGTGCAAAGCTGCCTCAGCCCCAGTTCTGAGGCAGTCCTTGGGTCTGTAGCTTCACGCAGGCAAAGAGCTGATGGAGACACAGTTGAGCGCTGAGGGTGTTAGCCTCTGCTATGTGTGATTTTGCCAGCATTGTGAAATCAAGCCTTACAAATTGAGTGCTGTAATTGTGCCTCGTTGTGAAATCAAGCATAATATGCCCACATTTGTGCTTTGTGTAGTGATGGAATAGGCACTCGCAAATATATTTGAAATTGCTTGGCTTTGTGTGCAGTTCCCAGAATCTTTTCTTACCCTTCACACTTCTGTATTTTTCTTGCATCCAAACTATGTGGTTATATGTAATCCAGGAAAGAAACTTTTCCAGGAGAAAGGTAGTATGTTCAGTGTTACCTATAATTAAAAAAACAAAACCAAAAATGCTTCAGAGCAGAAAAATTTTGCATGTTTCTAGATGTTAGGAAGAGGTTAGAGGAATATACACCCTAAAAAGCATCTGCATTTGTTAGGTGCACGTTACAGTATGACTGTAATGTTCAAACAATTCAGATAGTTTTATTGTGCAGCCTGTTATCCCGGCTCATGAGAAATTTTTTGCAAATTAAAGTGAGCTAATAATTACACTCCAAGTATCCGTCAGTGCTCCAAGTAGCACTGAAGAAGGGTTTAATGGCTCGTCTGCGCTGTGTGCCTCTCAGCAGGACAGCAGGAGTTTGGCTTTGCTGCTGTTATGGTCTACCTCAGTGTGTCAGTAAGTATTGGAAAATGGACACAGATACATCTTTCCTTAAAATATGTAGCTAACGCTAGAGAAACAGAGCCAGCCAAGCACTTTGTGAGCTGTTATTGTAACTTTTCATATTCACTGCGTTAAAGGAGGGGGGAAATAAAGAAAAAAGGCATTTTGGGGTACATTGAAATCACCATTACGCTGTAGTCCATTAGTTAGCTCTGATTTATTAAGAAATGTTGTTCTTCACAAAAATCTCACTTTTCTACTCCTGTGCATAGGCACTTTACTAAGAGGTGGCATCTTGGCTTTGGTGTCCCTGTGCCCCTCCCTGCCAATGGCCCAGGTCTTCTACCACTGCCTTCTGGCCTGGGGTGAAGGCTTCTCTTCTAATTTGGGCTCCTGCAGAGTCAGACATCTAAACCTCCTTTCCTCCTGCCCTGCTTTGGGGTGATATACTTTTGGCTAAATTTTAAAATCCACTGAAAAATCTCATGTGCCTGTTGATGCCTAAAAGGGAACTTCTAAGATGCTCTGTCTCTTTCAAAATTGGTTTATTTGCATATGTACCTAGAAAGGAACTGAGTTCCTTTTGAAAAGCAAGCAAAAAAAATCCCACTTAACCTCCTAGGAAAGATTTAGCTCCTTGACTTTAAACAGAAAAAAAAATAATCTTCAATATAAATACATCCTGAACTCTGCCAAAACTTGTTTACTGTTAAAAAACTGTATCTCTGAGCTCACAATCACAAAAGCTGGTGTAGTAAGCATAGTAGAGCCGTATAGCACATACTTTAAAGCAATTTACAGTGCTGAGAATCTAATAAAGGTAGCTGACAAGATAATTGCCAAATTATATGAATGCATTACTACCACTTGCACACAAATGCTCTTTAATTATTTTTTGGCATCCGAGGAAAGGAAGAGAAATGCTGAGTTAATAGACAACATGTAATCCATCTGTGTTTGTTTTGGTGCATCCTGGATTTGTGGAAGATACCGACAAGGGACGTTGCCTGGGGTACAATGACCTTTGTGCACAGGAAAAAAAATTGCCACTCGCTAGACTAATAGTGTAAAACAAGAGTTGCTTGTCTTTGGATTATGACCCGGTCACCTAAAGCATGTGGGAAAAATGTGTTGAGATAAAGGCTACAAAATTGTTAACACTTTTAATTATGTTTAGATTACAGAGCATTATGCAACTAGTGGTGTCCATGTTATTGAAAACCTTATCAGCTGCCATTCAGTGAAAGGCCCCACTAATAAAGTGCTTCATGGAACTTCTGCACATATTTGTGCCTGGTGTTTGTCCAGCCACATCTCAGGGGTTTCCTTCTGAGGCATCCATCTGATCCTAATCCCAGCCAACAATAGCCATTTTATTCTATTATACTTTATCACACAGTAATTAAATAAATTATTTCCTTGATATCAATTATCATTGCCTGTGTGTGCTTCAGACAGATGAAAATAAGAAAAATATTTCTTGTTTAGACAGTCATCTGAGGTACTATTCAGGAGCTTGCCTGTTATGCTTTCTTGATCCATTTAGAAAATGACTTCAAATTACAATGATATGGAACACTTTAATAGCATCATTGTCTGGTTTAATTTCTTTTATTTTTTTTTAAGTGAAGTCAGCAGTCTATTCTGTGAGAGGTGAAGGGAAAATGTTCTTCATTTATAATACCCTGTTCAAAGCTTGCTGCTTCAGATGGCAGAAACAAAGGGCTTAATGAAAACTGACTTAGAGTAGGAAATATTGGACATGCATTTCTTATGGATAGGACAGATAGATGAACAATTCTTCTTGTGGAAGACTGGTGCAGAATACCAGGGTTATGTGACTGTGTACCTCTCCCTGCTTAATGCGTCCAGCATCCCCAAATTTTTCTGTGGAACCAAATTAACTGAGCAACTTGAAAACCTGAGTTGGAGGTTCACTTCTGAAGAAGCCATCAGATGGGTGGGGGGATCAGTGTTAGTGTTCATCATTGACACTTCGGCTGGCAGGGGAAGGGAACACAGCAGTGCAAGAAGGGGAAAACAAGGAGGCATGGAGAGGAGCTTGGAGGAGAGGGAATCAATCCTGTGACTATGCCATGGCCTGGTACAGAGCACACTCCTTGTCTCTATGAAATGGGTGAGATCGTGCGCACACGGGGCTGGAGATGCCTGGCACAAACTTGTCCGATATCTTCTGATACCTGGCGCAACCAGGTTCTTTGTGAGAATAAGAGGGGTAATCCTCTCCAGTTGCTTCAGAGAGCAGAGAAGTGATGACAGATAGGAGATATCTGCTCACTGAGAGCTGGTTGGAAATCCTTTCCTCCCAAAATCCAAAAGCTTGGACCATTTCATGGGCCAAATCTATTAGTCCAGGTTTCCGAGTGAAAAGTTTCCAAGAAAAACAAAGGCTTGTTATTTGAAAGCTCTGATTTAGACTTGTAGGGATGGGAATATTCTTGGAAAAAGCTTTGGGTGGTGATTGTTCTTCAATAGCAGTCAGGGGCATTTTTTTTTCCTCCCCCCTTTCAAACTGCTTAGTTGTTTTTCCAGTGGTGCAAGGCAATCACATCTTCAGTCACCAGTATTGTGCTCTGATATAAACGACTGTAAGTTCATGCTGCTATTATTTTCTGAAGGGCTGCATGTGAGTCACTTTATTCAAGCACTGCAGTGGCCCTGACGTCTATGAAATCTCTAGTAGGCAGAAAGTCAACCTTAGATAAGTGGTTGTGGCATCTGGCCTTTGGTTTCAAGAACATATGTTGTAAATGTAAACATGGTCTCTCATTAGTATGCTCCAATATTTGCTTAAAACTTGTTGTTTGTGTGGAATTCCTAGCAGAGAGATTTGCTAATAAATTATACTCGCAGAGCAACAAAACTGAAGCAAACTCATTTGCAGGGTAGAATAAATGCACACAAGGCACTACAGGCAGCAGCCACCCTCTTTTTACTGACAGCATTTTCATTTCAACACATTTGTGATTTTAAAAAAAAATCACAGTGCAGTAAAAGCTAGGCTAGGGTCTCTCCTTGTCTTTGGGGAGAGAGCATCATTGATTTTCCATTTAACATTCATGATACTTCAAGGAGTTACACTGCTAGCAGGTAGAGTAACAACTGATTAAAGCTGTTTCTGAACTCTTTCTCTTCAGCTGTAACTAACAGGCATAAATATTTACTCTGTAGTTATCAGTAAAATATATTTTTCTGCGAGTACCAATAACAAACCAATCCCTTAATTAGGATATAAAACAGCTGGTGGCATTCACAGAAACATTTCCCTTTGACAGATAACTCAAAGAGCAGAGAACAGTGCTATTTGCATTTGGACCCTTTCAAAGAAACAGCAAAATACGAAAGTTTTACAAATATATTCTACATTCCACCCACATTGTTTTCTGACAAAGGTTATGAACAAAGTTTGTTTGAGAGGCTTTAAATTTGTTCATGTTTCAAATATTGTGGAAAGAATTAAAGATATTGAACGCTGATCTCGTGGTGGTACATCAGAGGCACCTCCAGCTCGTGCCCCCCAAGCTAAACCCTGTGCAAACACTGGAGGTATGTAACCTTTCTGCTGCTCTCAGATCGGTCGGTAAAAATTTCATCAAGTACTCAGCTCTTTCTGATGTCTGCCTATGTGGTTCCTGTCAAGAGTTGCAAAGACAGATTGGTGTGGAATAACTACTGTTTGGATCCAAAAGGCTTTTAATAGCTGTGTTACGATCCCTAGAAACAGCTCAGGGATTCTTTATTTTGTTCTCGTCACTAAGACACATTCATTAACTACCGTTAAAGTCAGGGCAGGCTGAACTCTTCCAAATGGTTTGTAAATCCTAAATACAAGATCAATTCTATTCTTAACTTCATTCAGCAGTTTATAAACTGATATGTGAATGAGGGTGATTGGAAGGTACAGCTTATGGTCAGCTGTTGTCTCATGCTTTTGCAACAAACAGGCTCAAATTCAAAGCATCTGTTGCAAAACTAAATGAATTCTGGCTGAAATTTATTTCTAGAAAAGTTGTCTGTTGGGACATTCCTGTAGTAAGCTGAATATTTATTTCTGCTGTGAGACAAAATTGCATCTGCTGTGTGTTTTTGATTTCTGAACATCTGAGGGCCATATCTCAGTTGCTGTAAATGGGTATAGCTGTTCGCCCTTCTCTTGTTACAGAAAACTTTGCCTGAGATATCAAGCCAAGGGAAAGATTTCTTGTCAGGGGAAGACTTTGTATGGGTTTGGGTTTGGGGGGGGCTTGGGCTTTTTCCTTGTGGAGACAGGGTCAAACTACAAGTAGAATAGAGGTAATGATGCTCTGCTGTGGCTGGTAAACAGCCCTATTTAAATAGTTTCCTTAATAAAAAACTGAGCTGTTCTAGTGAAAGTTATTCTTTTGTTTTGCTCAAATTTCTGTTTCCTATGAGCACAATAATATTTCATTAACAGCCTAAACGCTTTCATTCAAAATGGTGCCACTGCTCCTTATTGGGTGTAGGGAGGGATTCATGCTCTGATCCTTCACCATGGGCCTGGCTCCCTGGCTGAACTGACATCCCGTATGGGCAGGAACATAAACTCTCCCTCTGCCTGGTTTCAAATGACAGAGATTTGGGGTCTGGGAGGTTTTTGGGGGGTGTTTTGGGGTTTTGTGGGTTGTTTTTTTTTATGGAGAAAATATTTTTATTTTGAATATCTCTAGCTTTGTACTTGGTATTAACATCTACAGCAAGGTCTTTTGTTCAGCAATCATTTTGCCCTTGAGGTGGTGTGTGGGGCTACTTCCATGATCTCCAAAAATATCTCCACAGAGCTTCTCCAGTGTCACTTATTGCATGTTGGAGGCTTTTATGGGAACAGTGGCATGCAGACAGCATAGGTACACAACCCTTTCCATGCCTTACTGCTGATGCCCCTGGTGTTCTGTGGATCTCAGTGAGAGTGATGAGACACTTTTATAACATTATGATTTTAATACAGAGGTTTTGGGTGTTTTTCTTGATTTTCAGCCTACCTTTGTTTCTCAGTTCTTTGTCTAGCTACTTGGTGCATTAAATAATTAATGTGGTTTGGACATCTATGCAGGAGAAGGCTCTAAGTTCAACTTTTAAACTGTTTAGTTTGCGTATGAGAAACTTTTCCCACTAGCTTTACTTTGGGCTATTAGCCATAGCTGTATCCTGGCCAAGCTTTTTCATGAAGCATCAAGAATTTACTGAGCACATATGTTCAATTTTTTTCCTCATGGGACTACCTTTCTCCGTCAATCCAGCCTGGAAAAGAAACTTACCACTAAAACGACCTTGACATTTTGCACAACATTTCCTATACTTATACTCTTGGGTTCTTCAGGAAACCGGCGCTAGAGGGGCAATGTACAAAACTGCAAGTAAAATTCAACTTTACAGTTTTACAACTCTTACATAAAAATCACAATTTAAACAAATAAATGTGAGCGTTGGATGTGTGCCAGGAGACAGAACAGAACTGGTTAGCAACTTAGTTGGCATGTAGAAATCTTTAGTGCTTCATTAGGGTTGATACCTTGTGCTGGTCCAAGCTTTAGAAACCTGGAAACACATTCGCAATCACAGAGAATCAAAAGTGGGAAACTCAACTGAGGCACCCCTGTCAGCTGCCTACTTACCCCAGGCTCTCAACAGTGAGTAGATGTGACCAGGCTGTGGAGCTGGATGTCTCGTGCTTGCCAAAATGGATCTATCAGCAGATTTTATTATGGGTTAAAGTTGTTATTTCTTCAGAACAGATGGGGCACGCTTAAGTCTTCATTGCCTGCTGGAAAGCTTAAACTCTCACTACCAGGGCTCAGCAAAAGTTGGAAAGGGTGGGAGAGGCTGAGAGCTGGTGTTCAACTCACAAGGTGGTTAGAGGGGTGCTTCTGGGGGAGCTACGTATATAATTTTCCCTTGGTAAATCCACCTTCAGGGATGCTTTCAGTGTTGAGATGAGTCCTAAAGTCTAATGTGTATTGGAGAAGTTGGTTTCTACTGGACGAGGCTGTACAGCACATGTCTTGTGGAACTGCTTACCTTGCTTCTCAGACCCAACTCCTTCAAGTATTTCCTTTTCAGTTTTTCACGAATAGTTGGTGCTGCCACAGGATGCTGGATGGATTGCTTAGCATTTGAATCATAGAATTATAGAATCATTTGAACAATTTGCTGTTGGGTCTGACCTGATGTAGTGATTTATCAGCGTAAGATGTCTGTCCTACTTCTGGTGAAAGTGCCAGGTAGAGAAAATAAGATGAAACCTGTTACATTTTTAATTAGGTGTTTCTTGGCCACTGATGTCTCTGTGTAGGGTTGCTCAAATCTGAGTTGTGAAGACCACTTCATGTTCATTTTTAACCAGACAAACAGAACATGCCTTGACTTTCAACAGAAGACAGGCAACCCAGGAAGAACACAGTAGTTCTCAGCCCACTGATCTTTCTGACTTCATCCTCCAAAATCTTTTCCCTTGCTATTAGAGTTTCCCAGGAAACCTAGCCTTGCAACACACCGCCTTCCTTCTCAGTTCATGTCTGAGTTATTGACACTATTTAAGATTCCCCAGCTTGAAGGAGATTTTCCAGCAAGGATGGAGAGCTCCAGCTGCTTAGATCCTTTAAGAACTCCTAAGTTAGACAATCAAAAATCATGTAAGGAACTTGATCATCGTCCCTGAGACTCTGGGCTGCTGATTACTTGTTCAAAATAGCACCAGTTTCTTGTTTCTGTTCAGACTGCTTGTCTGCAGTAGAGGAAACTCTGCCTGCACTCTTCGGCAGCCATCCTCTGGGTCTCCATACTGTGATGTGTTTGTGCAAGTCTTGCATGCCGCTGGTTATCTGCTTTCTCTCTTTCTTAAGGAAAAAAAAGTATAAGTTTCTCTGCCTGTTTTAATAGGGTGCTACATTAATATTAGCAAAAATGAGGTTGCTGATGAATACTCATGAATGTCAAGAAAAAGTTTTCGGGGGTTCATGTTTTACCTTAGCTGGCTAGATGTTTTGGACTGAAACCTTGGTCGGAATGAACTTTACCTCTAAAATGAACAGCATAACTTTTCCCATAGCTGCCAACTCCATGCTCTTTGCCTTGGACCTCCACAGGCTCTTGTGAATGTCTTGGTTCCCAAGCACTGAGTGTGGTTGGCTGAGGATGGAGATCAATGGGCCAGAGTCGCTCTATTAGTTTTACCTTCTCCTCCAACTTGACTGATTGCCAGGCAGTGTGCAGATGTTTTCAGGTAACTCAACTTGCTGATGTCTGGACATAATTTTGAACATTTATTGCCTGTGGCATAATTCTCCTTGTGTGCTCTGAGCCACTGGTCTATTTTTTTTAGGAATCTGTGTATTATCACTGGAATTTGAAATGAATAAATCAGTAACCTTCCTTGTTTTGTCCTGGGCGGAAAACAACTCTATCTTCTATACATTCTGAAAAAAACCCAACGAAACAAAAAATGCACCCAAAACTGCTTTGTTTACAAATGCTACATAAACATTCTGTATAACAACATTACAGATGAAGCAGAATAAGTCATTGCAATTTTGGGAGTTCATATTTGGTATTGAGTTTGAATAAGAAATTTGACAGTTTTGTCCACTGTTTTGTTGAGGACTGTCACTAATAATGATAAAAATGATAAGATGACAAGACCACATGTGCACTTAAGGAAGGAGAAAAAAAAAAGCAGCATAAATCCAATCTGTAGATTTAATTTTCATGCTCTTGCAGTCTCTAAGGACTTGTTATGACTGACAAGTCTAATAGCAAAAATCTGGATCTGAGGGGTCTTCCTCCACTGACCCAGTAAACCTTTGCCAAGTCATGATGGTTGCCTGATGCACAGCCTGAGTGTCAGCTGAAGAAAGAGAAACACCTGGGATTCAAGAGCTGAAAAAGACATTTAGAAAGGAAATGCAAGCTGAAGTGGAAGAAGGTCACAGGCAAAGAGCAAAGACTGGGGTAGCTAAAACTAGTAGTATGGAGAAACAGACGTCATTGGAGATGGGGATGCTCCTGCCTCATGGATTACTTGGATTTCCAAACTGGGTTTTGTTACTAGCGATGTGCTATCATGATATTACTGGTTCAGGCCTGGATCCTCTCTAAATCCCATTGTGTAGCAATGCCCTGGGCAATGGGCAGTCCCCTGCATCTGACAGGAGCACCACCTACATCTGGGTGCAAGCACCACGTGAGAGGATGCACCAGGGAGCAGTGGCCTCCAAGGAGAAAGCTTCTGCTGCTAACTGGGAATTCCACAGAGCTGATCTGCAGATTAGAGCTCCTATTTAATGTGATTTCCAGCAAATCTTTAATCGAGTTCATGACTATGGCTGACTAGCATTCTTCACGTCGCTTTTATCTGGATGTCTCTTGTCTCACCCCATAAAAAGTGCTTTTTATGAAGATGTGGAGTAGCCTACTGCACAAGTGACACATCACCTCCTGAAATCTAATAGAGCTGTCATCCTCATGTCACCGTTCTATCTGTTAAAGCAATCAGCTGAACATCTGTCCCTCCGTATTTTATCCAGCACAATCCACTCTGCCAACTCCCTCCACCCAGCCAGGTTTCCGGAAACACTGCATTTTAAATGCTTTTAGAGTAGGAGGAAGGAGGGAGTGTTTTTTTCATTTTTCAGTCAGCTGCATCTGATAAAACAACAATTTGTAGCGCTGGGTAACCCCAAACATGTAAAAGCTGGTTTCGAAGCCATGCCGCAGTATTATAAACAGGACTGGAGCTCTTCAAAACCCATTCTATTGGAATCACATTGGGCCCAAATTTGGCAAGAAAACGGCCTAATTTCAGCGCTGAAATCTGTAACAAACTGGAAGTAATTCTCCATTAGCATGGAGTTCATATAAATCAAGGCTTCTGCTTCCAAAACTGAATTACCCACAACAGCACAAGCTATTGTTGCTTTTAAGAGCAGACATCCAAACCCAAGCACGGCCAGTTCCAGGTGTTCAATGCTGTAATGGGGGCCGGGTTTTTCTGAGACATTTCTATATGTTTAACAGCATGTCGAACTCTTCTGAAAAGGTCTGGTCCTCCCTTGGCTGCTATGGAAGGGATTTATACCCTTTCAAAAAAATCTGACTCTGAATATTTTTGGAAAGTCCATTTTCTGACAGGATCTTTGTGTTTGGTTTGATGCTGCCCACAGGAAAGAAATACAAATTGCTCATGAATCTGGACCAGCAGCAGAAAGCTGGAGAAAGCAGCGATGAACTGGAGGGA